>NW_007003980.1:553025-608074 GCF_000164805.1 Carlito syrichta
CAGCCGCTGCACTCCAGTCTGGGTGACAGAGTGAGACTCCGACTCAAAAAAAAAAAAGAAGGTGCTAGCCTGGTTCCCTTTACTCCTGGCATTAGATGAGACCAAAACCACCGTGCCAAGCTATTGGCCTGTCTCCTTGAGCAGTCAGGAGCTCTCCCATCCCTGGAGAATGGAGCCCCAAACCGAAAACTATCCTGGCCCCCGACTCATGCTACCATTCACCAGACCATATTCTCTGGTGTGGGAAGATTCAGAATTTGTGTCTGAAGCACCTCTGCATCTCTGTCTCTGAGTCCTGGGCACCGGAAGTGTTTAATAAATGCTTGATGAATGAATAAATTTGTGAATTAATCAAGAAAGATCCAGGAATTACTCCTCCTGTAGGAAAACGATGCATACAAGGTTAATAAATATAGCTGATAAAAATTAGTGGAAAGCAGATCTATTGGCATGAGCTGGAAAAAAAAGAATTGTTTTGGTCATATTTTCCACACTGCCCCCACTCTTAGTGCTTTGTGTTATACACACATTCGGTGAGGGTTCCACACTCAAGGTTAGGAAAAACTGAGTTAAGCAAAGTCACATGGATTTCTCTGCTGACCAGCTTCTCAGAAGCTTTACTCTGCTAACGTGATTTGTGCATTTGCTCCTAGATGACTCTGCAGGACCAGCAGGCGTGCCTCGGGAACTCCGAGTAGGGTCAATGGAGCTCCCTCTGCGACTGCACTCTACTGGAGAGGTGAGGGGTAGACAAACTGTCCTGTGCCACACTAACTTCCTAGTGTTGCTTAACCAGTGGAACCACCCTGCCTCCTCTACTCATGGCAATGAGCCTTTTGGAGCAGTTTGTTGGGGACCATGGAATGAATACTGGGAAGTTCTGGTTGACCCTTGGGCATATTTTCTTTTCTCTGGTGAGGAGGAGGACGCTCCCCCCAACCACTCTCATTGCTCATTCAGTAGGAGGATCAGATTCAGCTGGCCTTGGCAAATCCAGATAATCCACCGCCTGGATGCTTGAGATCAGCAGAAATCTTACGGTCCTGTGATCTTCCCAAGTGGAAACTCCTAAATCTGACATTCAGATTGAGACTAGGTTTAGGAGAGACTCTATGAGAATTTTTTTCTTGTTCAGAATTTTACCTGTTCAGGGGTGGTGTTAGGGTGTAGCAGTTAAGGACACATACGTTAGAGTCAAGTAGGATGTTGGTTTGCATTCTGGCTTTTGTAACTTCAGTCAAATTGTTTAGCCTCCCTGATCCTTAGTTAAAATCATTCACAAATTGGGGATAATACTAACTGTTTTTGTGCAATAAACTCAGCAAGTCTGGGTTACCTGAACTCCCTGCATTTTACAACAGAAGGTTTGGCTCTTGGCCTGGGAGCTAACCTCTATGCCCTTAGACGATCTTGCTGATCAGGGAAACTAGGGGCCTTGGGTCACATCCGAGAGGCTAGACTAACAGTGTGACTTATGTTGGTGGCCTTAAGCTCCTACTTGGGCCGGGCAGTCAGAGCTTGACCTCTGGACACTAGGGAGGGCCACATGGTGATCAGTCCTGCTAACATGGCCCAGACCCCATAGGATTCCTGGACACAAGTCTCAGGCGAGTTTCCCTGGTTGGGGCACGTGTGTTGACCCATTGCTGAAAGAAATATGCACTGTCCGCAATGTCCACATGACCCCCTGGGAGGGGACAAAAGGAAGATTCATGGAAGCTCCTGAACTCTGCCCTGTGTGTGCCTTTTGCTACTGCTGACTTTAATCTGTATTTTCCACTGGAATAAACCATAGCCATGAATATAACAGGGAGCCCTTCTAGTGAATTATGGAATCTGAACATGGTCTTGGGACCTCAGAACACACTTCCTCATGGATTTGTTGAGAGAACTAATAAGATAAACCATGTAGAGTACTAAGCAGAATGCCTGACAAATAATAAGTGCTCGAAGAATAAGGAAGAGTGCAGTAGTAGATTATACCTCTGGCCTGACTTCTTGTATTCATTCATTTTTCCTTTTAAGAAATATTTTTTGAGTGCCAAGTATGCCAGGTATGTAACGACCCTTGAAAGAGTTAATCTAGTTGGGAGTTTAAAGGCCAAACTTATAAATGTGCAAATAAACCTATAGGTGCAAGTTGGAGTGAATGCTATGAAGGAAAAGAAGAGGGAGGAAGGAATGTGTATGTGTGTGTGTATTTGCACTTATTGGCCTGGTGAGAGGAAGATGCTTATTGTTGGCTCCATATCCAACTCTGACATTCTATTCTGTTCTGTGACATTTGCCACGTGTCTCTCTCTGTTTCTCACCCTCAGTCTCTAGTCTTGGTCTGCTTTCCTTCCAGGCCTTGGTGGGGGCGGGGGGGGGGGGGGGGGGGGGGTGCACCTCAGGCTCTTTCCTCCTCCTTCACAGATCTCCTGCCCACTTGAGTCAGTGAGCACGGATTCCTTCCTTTCCCCTTCAGGCAAACAGTAATCAGACACTTGGGATATGCAGCCTTTCCCTGTCCCGCCTCCTCCTTCCTGAGTCGCAGGGCTTCTTTCTACAGCAGGAAAAGGGTGGAGGAGGCAGGATCGTGTGCTGTATGGGCAGAGAATGCTGCTCATAATCGGCAGTGCCTTCTCAGGGCTGCCCCTGGCGTACTTTCCATTTTTCCCTCCACACATTTCTTTGAGATGCTTTGGGTCGATCTCACTTTCCCTCCACCGGAGGTGATCCCAGATATATCCAGAGCCACATCCCTGGCTCCAAAGAAAACAACAAGGAGTGCTTCTGAAGGGGGCTGGGTGCCAAGTCCTTGACTTGACAGCAGTGAACTCCCAGGGAACCAAACATCTCTGTACTGTTTCTTCCTCCAGAAGGGCAGAGGGCATTTCTGGAGAAGGGAGGGGGTGCGTGGGTACCTGAGGACAAGGCAAAGTGCGTTCTCACTCAGCCTGTGAGGCAAGCCTGGCCTTTTCCGTCATCCCCTGTCCCAAAGCCAGGTTTTCCAGTAGGTGTGGCACCTGGGATGAGTCTTGTTCCATATGGTTTGAGAAACAGAGCCAAATCCGCCCCGCAGAGTGAGGAAAAGTGAGTCAAATGACCCTCCCACCACTACCTCTCCCCCGGCTTAGGGGAAGACAAAGTTCTGTTTGCTCTACCCTGCCTTCCTCCTCTGAGTTTCTCCCTTTCACCTCCATGGGGAGATTTCTGCAGCTCAGGGAGGAGTGACTAATGATGACCCAAGCCAGGCGGACAGCAGGACATGTCTGAGAATGGGCCACCCGGTCTGGGGGCTGCAGGTGGCGATTTACAACTTACACACTGTGTCCCTGGGTGAGATAAGGAACCTCTCTGGGCTTCAGTTCACTCAACTGCAAATAGTTCACTCAAAGCCAAATAGGTAATTTTCACCATTCTTCTCAACTCTAAAAATAACAGAGCTTTTCTTTAAAGGTGAATGATTAAAGCTCTAGGCTATCTTTTAAATACTTCAAAAATAAAGGTGACAGATGAAATGAAATCAAACTGGCAAAATGTTGATAACTGTTGAAACTTGATTCATGTGTAGAAGGCAGTCGGTGACACTATTGTATCTACTGCTGTGCATGTAGCCCTCCTTAGAACTGCCAGGGGAGGTGATGGTGCCACAGCCTGACAGGACGTTGCAGAAGCAATGATGTGACTATAAGTACCCCAGACCCTTGGGGAAGAGGACTTTGGAAGCAAGAGTGGAAGTGGCGGGGCTTGTCCTCTGTTGTCAGAAAGTTACATCTTGAATTCAAATCGTTTACGTCTTGATTAGCATATGTGTGTTTGTGTGGGGGTATGCATTTACACTTATTTGCTATTAAATTTGGTGATACCAAAGAAAAAAGCTTGGCATGAGTGTCGCTGAAGACACCAAGTCCTGAGTAGTTACTATTTTTTCCTCTGAGTATAGCTGTCTGTCAAGCTAAGACTATTCATCACCAGGACCTTCTGCAAATCTGTAGTTTACTGTCTCGTTCAAATAAAAGTTCAGAGCATTCCTCTCATTTATGCCAGATGGAATGGACATGGCCTGGGAAAGGAAGTGACCTGCCTGCCTCCAGAGCTGGACTGCATGAAAGGAGTGTGTGGTGAACACCAGAGAGATGCTGAAGACCCACGTAACATCTGTCCTACAGGGCATAGGGTCATTTCTTTCTTTTTTTTTTTTTTTTGAGTTGGAGTCTCACTCTGTTGCCCAGGCTGGAGTGCAGTGGCATGCTCACGGCCACTACAACCTCGACCTGCTGGGCTCAGGCGATCCTTCTGCCTCAGCCTTCCAAGTAGTTGGAACTACAGGCAAGAGCCACCACACCCAGCTGACTTTTTGATTTATTGTAGAGATGAGGTCTCACCAAGTTGCCCAGGCTGGTTTCAGACCCCTGGGCTCAGGCAATCCTCTCACCTCCGCCTCCAAGGTGCTGGAATTGCAAGCTTGAGCCATTGCACCTGGCCATTTCTTTCAGTAGAAAGGCTGAGTTTACAGAAAGTCGCCCCTAAAAGTCTCTAAAAAGTGGAAGGCAGCACTGGGGATGAGGCTCTGGAAGTATTCCAACAGTTGTTCACAATCGTGTGCATGCTGTCATAGAGCCAACTGTCTTCCTAGGAACATGAGATATGGCCAAATATGTAGACGCTCTCCTTTTCTGTAAGGTCATATGCGAACAGGTGCCAAGATCTTTGGCATTGTTCTCTATGTCCTCTGCATCTTTGTCTTCAGAAAGCCTTTCCTGATTGCTCCTCCACGGCTGGGTTGTATCTCCTTCTCTTGTGAGACCTTGCGCCCTGTGCCTTCCCTGCCACAGCACCCATCGCCCAGTTTGTGATTGCTGGCCTGTCTGCACTCCAACTTGTGGGCTCTGCAGCAGCAGGCCCGATGCCTTATCTGTCTTTATACCACTACACCAGGCAAAGTGATGCTACCCACTCATCCATTCAACAAGAATGTACCGAGTGCCTACAATAAATAAGAAAGACACCATCTCTGCCTTGATGGGACTTACAGCCTAGCAGCATCTAGTAAGCACTCGTTTATTTTTTTAAAAAGTGAACTAAGGAATAAATAAATACCTATTATTTATTTATTTATTTATTTTTTGCGTTGGAGTCTCACTCTGTCGTCGCCCAGACTGGAGTGCAGTGGCTACTCCCGGCCACCGCAGCCTCGACCTGCTGGGCTCCGGTGATCCTTCCACCTCAGCCTTCCAAGTAGCTGGAACTACAGGCGCGCGCTACCACGTCCGGCTAATTTTTTGATTTATTGTAGAGATGAGGTCTCGCCAAGTTGCCCAGGCGGGTCTTGAACCCGCAGGCTCAGGCAATCCACTCACCTCAGCCTCTCAAAGGCGCGGGATTACAGGCTGAGCCACCAAGCCCGGCTAATAAATACCTATTAAAAGCCACTCAAACCCTACCCAAATTTTGATATTTTGTCAACACTACTTCTGACAAAGAACTGCAACATACCCAACTCACAATTTCCCCAGGACTGGGGAGTATCCAGGCATGCTAGCCAAAGATAAATATAGTATTTTTCTAGGCCATTCTTTAAAAAGGTTCCATTATGCATTTAAAACAAGCCTTGAGCTATATCTGCATTGTGGGTCTCTGGCGGGTACTTGCCTTGGCGACTCCCGCTTGCTTGAGACTCTTCCTTTCCCACATGCCCTCTGCACTGAGTGTGTACTCTCCACGGCAGGCAACTTGGCGAGTGACAAAGGTGCCAGCTGCAGCTCCAGCGAAGGCAGCAGGACAGAGCAGGGAGGTATCTGTTTCTGCCTGTTCAGAACATTGAAGCCCAATTTATCGCTGGCCTCATGAGCCGAGGAAAGCGGCTCTCGGCAGCTGTTGATCTGAAGGCCCAACCTCCTTTCCACGCACTGGGTGTCCTTATGTCCTTCCAGTCCTCCGACCTGTCTGGTCTAAAGGGGTGGCCTTCCTGTTCTTGTTCCAAGGGGCTGGCTTTGGGTGGGCCTGTTTCAAATGGTGAAAGAGCTACATGGTCACCGTTTCAAAGATCACACCGAGGTCTTTTGCTGTTGCTGTTGCAGGCGACTATTCCTGGGTAACTACTGCCCAGAGCTCCAGCTCTTCTCCTTACCTGCACCCTCACTAAGGATGTGCTGGGAAATCAGCTCTCAAAAAAAAAAAAAAAAAAAAGAGTCTCTCTGGTTTGCAGAATGTGCCAGTTTCTCTGGTATAAACACTCCCATCTTGGCTAGCAACATCAGCAAACATGAAGCTGGGAAGAGGTGTGCACTGTTGCCTCCCAAGAGCTGGCAGAAGCTGGTTCCAACTCGTCTCCACCCTCCCTGCCTAGTTCACACTTGCTCCGGGGTGAAAGATGGCTCCCGGCTGGCACCACTCCCTTTCTACAGCTGGGATTGTAGGAGACGGTGTACAAAATCCTCGTGCATCTGCTATGCCATGGGGGCCTAACCACAACATCGTGTGGTACTATTATGCCTGCTTGGTGGAGGAAGAAACTGAGGCACGGAAGACGAGGCCTGGTTCTGCTCACACAGGTGGGACTTACACCACCTCTGTCCATCTCTCCATGCTTAGTTCTGACCATTCCCTTCTCACACGGCCCACCACAGCCAAAGTGAGTATCTTTTTGTCCTGCCAATGCCCTGTGCTCTCTCGCCTCTTAATTATTAAGATTCCAAGAATATTCTTGCAGAATATTCTACCCTCTCCCTCTCCTGCCCAAGTGATGCTTGTCTCTTAGGTCTCAGCTTAAACATCATGTCCCTAAATGTCTGTGTCAGGGACAGAGATCGCTTCCACACGCTTTTATGACACTCTCTAGTACTCTCATAATAGTGTTGTTTATGTATCTGCATCTTCCACCAGACTGTAAACTTTGTGAGGGCAGAAACTTTGATCCAGATCACCACTGAGTACAGTGCCAAGTGTAGTGTCTGCCCCCTAAGCATTTTAAAAATGAAGAATCCATGAATCATGGTCCAAACTTTCCATACTATCTCTTACCAGAACCCCCAAATATCCACTGCCTCATGGAGTAGTTGAGGTTTTTCAGGAACTAGGGGAGAATCCTGTTAGAATACATAGCTAGCCAGACTTTCCCATGGACTAGGCACGGGTGCTCGCTGCCTCTATCCTGACATGTCTCCTCTGGGCTTTGCAAAGTGTCACAGAAACAAGCTGAGAAACCTGCATACCAAGACAAAGACCCAGTCAGAAAGAAGTCTCCAGAAGCACCTGCACCTTGATGAAAGGATGATGTTTAGGAATATCCTGGACCCAGCATGTCCTAACATAATGCAAGAGAGCTCTACGGATTAGCACCGATTCCCTCGGTTTCCCTCTGAGGAGGCTAGGAAAGGGTCGGGCTGCTGGCACACCGGCTTACCACCAAGCTTTCACCACCACAGAATCTCACACATACCTGAGGTGCGTTCAACTACCTCATCATCTTCTGTAAACACAGGCACTGTCCCTGGAAACAAGCAGGAGCAATGCCTGACACATATCAGTAGCTTCCCTTATCGCACCTGAGTCAGTGGTACAGGCTGGCACTATAGATGTGAGGGTGTTCATCTTCACTTCTGAGCACATATGAGAGAAAGTTATTGAACGACTGTCGGAAGAACTGATGATGTCTCTAGCAGCACTGCTGTCCAGTGAGACTGCCTGCGTGGTGGAACCATGCCACTCTGTACTGTCTAACATGGCAGCCACTGTCCATCTGCAGTTACTGAATACCTGCCATATGGCTAGTATGATGGGGAATGGAATTTCACATTTTATTTACTTTTGATTATTTCAATTTGAATGGCCCCATGTGGCTAGTGACTACTGAATTGAACAGCATGGCTCTAGATCTAACTATCAGTTATAAAAAATACACAGACCGAAGAACGTATTAAATGACACTAATAGGAAAGATTCAGAAAGTGGGAACTGGAAGACTATTGACCCAGTTCCTCTGATAAATATACTGCATAGGAAGAAAAAGAAGAGGAGGTGTTAGAGGGAACCTAGCGGTTAAGAGATTAGGATGCTTGTCAACTCACTGCAATATGTCATAAATGAAAAATAAAATCCTAAACCTCCATCTATTGAACAGATCCCTTTGGCCATGGGGACCCCAGAAAAAACCTTAAACACACCTGAGACACACTTCATTACACCCCTCTTCTTTTAGAGTTTAGACAAAACAACTGACCAGCATTAATATTAAAATGTAGATCATAAGACAGAACAGATTCTTTGCAGCAATAAGACACCGAATTATAAACAGGACCTAAGGCTATGCCAGGCAAGGGTTAAGTTTTACAGTCCTATACTTAAAGAATAAACGATGCTCTCACTTGGACAACAGACTGACCTCAGCAACTTTTTTCCTCCAAGAAGACCACTGACCATGGACTGGTTCTGGCCAGTTTACAGGGGTTTCACACTTGCATGCCTTAATTGTAATACACTTACATGTTAAGTCTCCACCCTAAAATGAACATGAATCATATGTTACATGCATGTTCGTTCAACACGCAGAGGTTAGGACCACCTTCGTGAATATTCATAGCTAATCCTGTGCTTTGTTAAATATGTATGTTTAGCCAACCTGCTCAGCATACAGCTCCTACCCCAACCCCTGCTCCTTTGAAGTGCCTGTCTCCGGTTGGGACTGAGGAATGCTCTCCAGGACAAAGGACGGCCACCTTGCCGGTTGTAACTCCTTATCAGAAATAAAGTCTCCTCTCCTTTTCCAAATTGATAAATTGTGTGTTATTTTTCCAGTTAGCAGTGGGGACCTTGGTGGATCTTGAGTCAAAGAAACCAACTATTAAAAAATTATGAGGAAGGCCAGGCTCAGTCGCTCAGCCTGTAATCTCAACACTTTGGGAGGCCGAGGTGAGTGAATTGCCTGAACCTGCGGGTTTGAGACCAGCCTGGGCAACTTGGCGAGACCACATCTCTACAATAAATCAAAAATTAGCTGGGCGTGGTAGCATACACCTGTAGTTACGGCTACTTGGAAGGCTGAGACAGAAGGATCGCTGGAGCCCAGCAGGTCAAGGCTGTGGTGGCTGGGAGCATGCCACTGCACTCCAGTCTGGGTGATGGAGTGAGACTCCAACTCAAAAAAAAAAAAAATTATGAGGCAACTGAGGAAATGTGAACACTGACTGGATATTTGATAATATTAAGGAATTTTGAGATATGATAATGATAACAAGGTTATGTTAAAACATAGAATCTTATCTTTTAAAGGTACCTGTAAAAGAGATATGCAGGTTCGAGACCCACCTGGGCAACTTGGTAAGACCTCATCTCTACAATAAAATAAAAAAAATTAGCTGGGCATGGTAGCTCATGGCTGTAGTTCCAGCTACTTGGAAGGTTGAGGCAGAAGGATCGCCGGAGTCCAGCAGGTCAAGGCTGCGGTGGCTGGGAGTGAGCCACTGCAATCCAGTCTGGGTGACAGAGTGAGACTCCAACTCAAAAAAAAAAAAAAAAAAAAAGGTAGATAGTATTTGCAGATATAAAAAGACTGGTGTATAGGCTTTGCCTCAACTTAATCTGGTAGAAGGAGAAAGTGAATGGGGTAAAGATAAAATAAGATTGGCCTAATGTTGATCATTGTGGAAACTGGCTGATAGGTCCATAGGGGCTCATTATTATTTTCTCTATTTTTATATTTAGAAATTTTTATAATAAAAAGTTTTTAAAAATCATCAGAGAAATGCTCATGTTGTTGAGAGTATGGGCAAACAGGTACCCTCCTTCTTGAGTGTTGGGAGCTTCAAATTTGGGTTCATTGGCCAAGATTTGTGCTATGTGTTCCCCTTGACCTACATTTAGGAACTTCTCCTATGGTCATATGCTAGGATCTCTGTAAAAGATATGGAGTGCAGAATCACTTACAATAATGAAGAACTGGAAATAACCTAAACATCCTTCTGTCATAGATGGGTTAAATACATGGTGGCATGTGGCTATTGTGGGATGCTAAGCAGATTTGGAGAGAGTGAGATAGGTTGGTATACCTGCTGTTGGAATGATCCATTATATAGTCTTAGGTTAATAAGAAAAGCAAACTGCAAAAAAGTAAAAGTATAATATGACCCAATTAAAAACTATGCATATGTATGTGTATGTATACCAGTGTATATGCACAGGTGAAGGCTGGAAAAACATATACCTAATTGACCTGGGGAGAGGAGGGGCTTACAACTACTAAAATGAGCGTGCACTGCTTTATGAACTGTGGCGGCCAATGACCAACTATGCTCATCATCTATGACCACCAATAACCAACAACTGCTTTTCCCATCAGGCAACCTGACCCTTTCTCCCAGAAGTAAACAAACGTGCCTTTTAGGGCTGAGATGTTTTATCCAGCACAAACTGCTCATCCTACTTCCAAAGTGGAACCCATTTAGGAAGGTTATTTATGTTGTCATAATAGGGTCCAGGCCCTCAGCACTACCCTGTCCTGAGCATTGAGCTAATGTCTCTGTCTCCTCTTGGGCTCCAGAGTCAAACTCAGATTCTCCCACTTGCTAGCTGTGAGACTTTGGACTGGTTACTTCAGTTTCCTCATGTATAAAATGGAAAGAAACAACAGGACCTAGCTCATGGTTATGAGAATTCAATGAATAGTGCATGCTAAGTGACTGGTAGATATACATACTGAGTAAAAGTTCACTATCATTATTTTTTTTCACCTCAATCTTCCAACAGTCCCTGTGAAGTAAACGCTATGATTCGTCCATTTGCCAGATGAGGAAACTGAGACAGAAAGATGGTGGTATGCTGGAGCCAGTTCCCACAGGCTTCTGAGATCCGAGTATGAAGTTTTCATGAGTTTTTCAAGTTGGCTGACATCCTTTTGATAGATTGAAAGTAGCCATGTTGGGAGTACTTATGCCATAAAACACTATCACAAACACACTTCTCCCAGAGAGTTGGTTGTTAAACATTTACCAGCACACCACTGCTTAGAGCAGTTAAAGAACGAGTCTGAAACCGCATGGCTGTAAGTGGCAGAGCCTGGTTCTGGCCATTTCCAAAGGTCTTGTGTGGACATGTGTAGATATGCTTTGTTCGGATAAATCCCTCTTTACAAATGACTTATCTCCTGAACCAGGTCTTTAACAGTGTGTACTGGAGCAGTGATTCTCAAATTTTAGAGTACATCTGAATTCCCTAGAGGGCTTGCTGAAATGTAGATGGCTAAGCCAACCCCCTGGAGGGAGTATTTTAAGCAGCAGATCAGGGGTATATTAAAAAATATTGTTTATTTAGAAAGTAAATTAGAGAGAGAAAGAAAGAGGTGATTCACCTCCCCAAGATAGGGGAAGGGGCCAAAGCTTAAGAAAACATGGCCTGGTCATAGCTCAAAGAGCACATGGCCACACCATAGCTTAGCAAGGCAATGGTGGTGATGGTCTAGCAATGGCCAGAATATGCATTCTTTTTTTTTTTTTTTGAGTTGGGGTCTCACTCTTGCCCAGGCTGGAAGTTCAGTGGCACACTCATGGCCACCACAGCCTTGACCTGCTGGGCTTAGGTGATCCTTCCACCTCAGCCTTCCAATTAGCTGGAACTACAGACATATGCCAACATACCTGGTTAATTTTTTTGATTTATTGTAGAGACAAGGTCTTACCAAGTTGCTCAGGCTGGTCTCGAACCCCTGGACTCAGGCAATCCTCTCACCTCTGCCTCCCAAGATGCTGGGATTACAGGTGTGAGCCACCACGCCCAGTCCAGAATATGCATTTCTAACCAGTTCCCAGGCAATGCTGGTCTGGGGACCTCACTTTGAGAATGATTATTCTAGTGCAAAATCTGAAGCTTTGTGCTATAAACCTTGAGATCACCTCACTTGGGACCTGGGCTTTATCAGTCCTTTTCTGACTGAATTCAGGCTCTAGGCCTAAGTTCCTCCCAGGAGACCATTTTGCAGGGATGCCTGTGTTCCCTGCAGTCTGAGCACAGGAAAACAAGAACCCAATCCTGGTACTTCTATCCAGTTGGTCCCCATTTAGCCCTGGCAGGCATCCTAGGAGCCTGAGCCGCCCCACACACAGCAGGAGACGAATGAAAAAGGAAACATTTCAAAGTCTATCTTTAAAACCTGGCAGAAAGCTGCCCTGTAATTACTCTAAGTATACTAGTTACAACTTCACTAGTATTACTGTAGGATTATTACGAGGATGCTCACACAGTTTGGCAGAATTCAACTAATGAATTTAGAGGATGGTTGTTTTTTCTTATTTAAACCATACTTTTCTTCTAACTACCTCCTGCCTCCTAAATATTATAGAAAACAAAACCAGGAAGGAAAATGAGGTGAACCCTGAATTAATGTTCCTAATCAAAGCATGTTTATTTATTGATTGATGCTTCTGGAAGTCCAGCTTTCCAAGTCTAGGTTTCTAACGTCTCATTTTTTGCAGACCCTTAGGTGGGTATGGGGGTAAGAAGGAGGCAATGGAAAGATACACATAAGCTAGGTATATAGGGGCTCATTGTTATTATTCTCTCTATTTTTTATAACTATACATTTTCATAACAAAGAGTTTTTAAAGAAAAATAACCAGAGGGCCAGGTATGGTGGCTCATGCCTATAATCCCAGAAATTTGGGAGGCCAAGTCCAGAGGATTGTCTGAACCCAGGATTTCGAGACCAACCTGGGCAACACAGCAATACCTCATCTCTACAATTAAAAAAAAAATTAGCCAGGTGTGGCAGTGCACGCCTGTCATCCCAGCTAGTCGGGAGGCTGAGGCAGAAGGATCGCCTGAGCCCAGTAGGTTGAGGCTGTGATAGTTGTGATTGTGCCACTGCACTCCAGCCTGGGCAATAGAGTGAGACTCCAATTCAACAAAGAAAAAACAAAAAAACAAAACAAAACAAAAACACTAGAGGAAGACTGGTGAGAGTACAGGCAAACAGGCACTGCGGAGAAGCTACAATGAGGGGTTGGCTGTTCCAAGTTTGCACAGATTTAACTTGTCCCTGCAACTATGCTCTACACACATACCCGGCCGATGTAGAAGAAGATGGATCAGGCTGGTGGATTCTGGTGGTCACTTGTATAATCTCAGGTTTGAGGGACAGAAAAGTCACCCTTGGCTTAAAATGAACCAAAGGCTTATACCATTTGTACTTGCTTTGATTCAGGGAGTCAGGAACCAGATTCCAGGCATATGAAGTTTTACAAACAACTGGAATCCCAGTTTGTTGAAAGCAGACCAAATTCTGCAAATCTTTCTAGCTCCACGTTCCTAAGCACAGAATTAGTGTTTAATGAACTCGACAAATGCTTATGAATGACAGCTTTGGAATCGGTGATTTGCTTTCAAGTCCCAGCGAAACCTCACACCATCT
This sequence comes from Carlito syrichta, assembly GCF_000164805.1. Taxonomy (NCBI): domain Eukaryota; kingdom Metazoa; phylum Chordata; class Mammalia; order Primates; family Tarsiidae; genus Carlito; species Carlito syrichta. Next base: position 566,410 of record NW_007003980.1, read on the forward strand.
GTGTGACTGTCAAGTTATCTTGATCTGACATTTTGTTTCCTCATCTGTAAAATGGAGTTAGTCAACAACACCAAGGGCCTATGTATGCCAGCACTGTTCTGGCACCCGTGACAGTGGGGAACAAGGCAGACAGAACTCTGTCCTCAAATCATTATTCTAAGCAAATTAACGCAGAAACAGAAAACTAAATACCAGTGTTCTCACTTTACAAACAGGAGTTAAGCATTGGGAACACATGGACATAAAGGTAAGAACAACTGACACTGAGGACTCCTGAAGGGGAGAGGGAGGGGAGGGAGGATTAAAAAACTACCTATTGGGGCTGGGCTCAGTGGTTCAGTCTGTCATCCCAGCACTTTGGGAGGCCGAGGCGAGTGAATAGCCTGAGCCCGTGGGTTTGAGACCAGCCCTGGCAACTTGGCGAGACCTCATCTCTACAATAAATCAAAAAAAAAAAATTAGCCAGTCATGGTAGCGCATGCCTGTAGTTCTGGCAACTTGGAAGGCTGAGGCGGAAGGATCGCTGGAGCCCGGCAGGTCGAGGCTGCGGTGGCCGTGAGTGTGCCACTGCACTCCGGCTTGGGTGACAGAGTGAGACTCCAACTCAAAAACAAACAAACAAACAAGCAAGCAAACAAACAAAAACTACCTATAGGTACCAGTGACAGTTAAACTACTACCCATTTGAGTGATGGGTTCAGTAGAAGCCCAAACCTGCACATGTACTCCCTGAATTTACAATAAAATAAAGACTGTCTGTTCTTAAGGTATGTGTAGATGTAACATTAAAGCCTATTTCAAGTTACCTCTCAGGAAGGCTAAATATGGACTAAAGGTCAGACTACCAGGGTTCACATCCTGCCTCTACCATTTTCTAGCTGTGGTGCCCCAGCTAGTTAGTGGTAACAGGACCAGCCATATGGGGATGCTGTAAGCTCCCCTGCCCCCACTCGGCCATATCCTTGTCTGCCTTTGTGTATATTTGGAAGGGCATGCTTTTGGGCCCATGAGTTACACACAGAAGCACTCCTGTGATGAGGCTGATATGGTCCCATTACAGAGTGAGGTCAGCGGAGGCTGAATTCAGCCTACGGAACACCTCCTTGACTGGGTGCCTTGTACAGATACATTTAAAGCTAGAACAGGCTGGGCATGGCAAGCGCTTTGGGAAGCAGAGGCGAGAGGACTGCCTGAGCCCAAGGGTTCGAGACCAGCCTGGATAACTTGGCAAGACCTCATCTCTACAATAAAAAAATTAGCCAGGCATGGAGGCACATGCTTGTAGTTCCAGCTACTTTGAAGGCTGAGGTGGAAGAATCGCCTGGGCCCAGCAGGTCGAGGCTGTAGTGGCAGTAAGCATGCCACTGTACTCCAGCCTGGACAACAGTGAGACCTCGACTCAAAAATAAATAAATAAGTAAAGCTAGAACTGTGCCTGGCACATAGTAAGTACTCGATAAACACTAGCTTTTATTACTGTCAGTGTGTGCTGAGAATTAATGTATGCAGAGCACTGACATTATGTAGTTGTTGTTCAGTAATTGTCCATTCCCTTCCCCCGGTATGTGAGAAATAGTAAGTGTATACATCAACACACCGTGCAGGTGGGGAGCAACCAATCACTGCAGAGGGGCCTTGGGGGGGAAACCTGGCCTCTTTCCTCTGCACCAGCCTGCATTTACTAATTGTCCCTTTCTAGGTAGCATTATGTGAAGTGGCTTCTCTATTGTAGTTGCTCAATACCCCAGGTCAACTAATGTCCCACAAATATTTATTAAAAACCCACCTTGTGTGGAGGAGGCTCCTTACTAGTGTGTGTGTGCGACCGGCCACCATCTCTTGCGCACTGTCTAGTGACAATTTGTATGTGCTGTTCCCTGCAGATTTCAAAACTTTCCAACATTCCTCCTTGAGGGTCTCTTGGAAGTAGCACTTATTGGTCAACTGCTACTGTGTCCTGACACAGCATCTCATATGAGCCTCACAATGGTCCATGTGGTAAAGACCTCCTCTTATCTTTATTTGACAGACAAGGGGTGTGAGCCACAGAGCTGGGATCTTCCTCGGCCAGACACGGCAGAGCCGGGCCCAATCCAGCTATGAGAAAGGTCCGTGTCGTCTGTTTCCTTTGACCACATGTTGAGTTCGAACTCAGCACAAATGTACTGCTTGGTTAGACTCTAGCAGGGTGACTGTTCTCCACAGGATGTGGTCTCACTTATCTCTCCCTCTGGAAAGGTGGGCTTGGAAGTGTATAGGGAATCAGCCGGGGGCTCTGGCAAGTCAAAAGGGCAAAGGGGTGGGAGCTGGAACTAGGGCACCTGCCTGCCCTCTTAGTGCCGGGGTTGCCTGATGTCCAAATACCTTCCCTTCTCCCGCACTGCTGTGAGTCACCTTGTGTCTGCTGCACAAGGAGGCTTCCGTGATGTCTGCAGCTGCCCCTCTAAGACAGGAGACTTGGCCAACCAAGAGCAGATTCAGAGTGTGCCATGTCCAGCCAGCCTTCTTAATGCGTGTGTTGGTTTCCAAGGACAGACGCTGAGCGGCACTTTTGGAGTCATCTCGTTAGTGACCACTGGGAAACTGAGCTCTGGTGTAAGCTGGGAAGGACAGTGTCCAGGAATAGAATGGGACACTGCAAATGAGCCATGAAAAACAAACCCAGGCCCAGCCTGGCTGCCTGTGGCCCAATGTGTTCCCGCAGAAGTCTGGCAGAGTGTGCAGGGGGACGCGGTCCGAGAGGACCAGTGTCACCAAAGATCTGGACGCAGCCTGGCCGTCGTGTTTGGCTGCAGATTGTGAAAATCTCAGGGGGGCCAGGAAAGGCTCAGAAGCAGAGACTCATATGTGGTCCTGCTGCCTTCAGTTCAAGATTATATTTTTTTAAATTGGGTGGTTCCTGGAGAAACCAATCCATTGTATTGTAGATCGACAGGTTTCCTTATTGTCAGCTCTCTTAGGAGCAAATTTGTGTGTGGGGGGAAGCCCTATTCCCTCTCATTACCCTATTCTCTCTCTTCTCCTATTCTCTCCCCTCTCCTACCCCTCTTAAACTATAGCGAGTAGTCAAAGCCTGCGCTATAGTGTCTAATAGAAGCAAGTATGAATCTTGGTTTTACTCTTTACACTTGGGAAACTTTTTACACTTTGGGAAACTTGCTTCACTTCTCTGAACCCTAGTTTCTCTTTTGTAAAATGATTATAATAAGAACACCTACCTACCACACAGGTTTCGGAGAAAGACTAAATGATAAAACACCCATGAAGACAACTGGCACCATGTCTTGCACATAATACATGGTTGATATGCACACGGGCACATTCTCCTCCTCCCTTTCCTTTCTTCTTCTCACTCATCTCTTTTCCTTCCCTTCCTCATCCTCTGTGGCCAACAGATTCTAAGTCAGCTGCCACGATCCCACCATGAACAAAAGCTTCCATGCCTCTGTGGAATCCCTTCCCTCTGAGGGAAGGCAGGACCTGTGATTTGTTTCTAATCAATAGAACACGGCAAATGTGGTGAGATCTCACTCTCTTGTTATGAATTCACACGACCTAAGACTCCATCTTGCTAGGCACTCTCTCCCTTGCTGGCACTGAAGAAGCAAGTGGCGACATCAGGAGGTCCATGTGGCAAGGAGCTGAGGACAGTCTCCAGGTGCCGGGGGTGACCTCCAACCAACAGCTGGCAAGTAGCCTGGGTCCTTGGAGTGACAGCCACAGGAAATGAATTCTGACTATAGCCTGAGTGAGCTTGGACGGCAACCCTTCTTCAGCTGAGCCTCTAGGTGAAGGCCTGCCGTGCTCAGCCCCTTGATGGCTGAGGATCCCATGAGGCTGTCGGATTCCTGATCCACAGAAGCTGTGAGACAGCAAACATGCATTATTTTATGCCTCTAAATTTGTGGCAACTTGTTAAGCAGCACAGAAAATGAATGTGCTTTCTTTTCCAGTTCTTCCTCACCCCTTTCCACACTTCACAACTTCCATAACTGCCATGCACATGTCTTAAGGAGAAAATGCTGTAGGGGCTGGGCATGGTGGTTCGCATCTATAATCCCAGGACTTTGGGAAGCTGAGGCAGGGGGATTGCTTAGGCCAAGAGTTTGGGACCAGCCTAGAGAACACAGTGAGATCCCATCTCTCTCTCTCTCTCTCTCTCGCTTGCCCTCTCCATATATATATATAATATGTACATATATAATATGTAATATATATTACAACACACACACACACACGAAAATGCAATAGAACCACTTCTATACATCCCTTGCTGAAATATTTCAGAAAAGATAATTTTACCTTAAAGTTAAAAACAAAACTAGGCAGGGCATGGTGACTCATACCTATAATCCCAGTATTGTGGGAGGCCAAGGTGAGAGGACTGCCTGAGTCCACAAGTTCGACACCAATCTGGGCAACTTGGCAAGACCTCATCTCTACAATAAATCAAGAAAAATTAGCTAGGTGTGATGGCGCATGCCTGTAGTTCCAGCTACTTGGAAGGCTGAGGTGAACGATCACCCGAGCCCAGCAGGTCAAGGCTACAGTGGCTATGAGCATGCTACTGCACTCCAGCCTCTAGCCTGGGCAACAGAGTAAGACTCCAACTAAAAAACAACAACAACAACAAAAAAACTATACAAACAAACGAATGAACAGACTGAGCTGGGCAGAATGGGCTCAAGTGTCCTTGGAGGAAGATTCAGGGACGCTGCAATTATCCTTCAGGCACAATGGAAGCGCCATCTCTTTCCTCCTATGTGGGCCAACAAAGACTTCAGCAATTTCTCATCCTTCTTAAAAGGACAAACCTGTCTGGGATATTTCAGCGTTCACCACATGCATGAGCAAAAGCTTAGAAGAGAGAAAGAGCCTCAAATGACGTAATTTTGAGAGAAGCTCAATTGGTATCAGAGCCACTTCTTTCCTGGATGGTGTGGAAGAAAAGGGTAAAAACACCCAGTTCTCAAATGATCCTATTACTATCTGCTCAGAACTCTCCAGCAGTTTCCCCATTGTCCCCAAGCTAAAATCCCAACTCCTTACTTCGCCTTGAAGGCCACTGCCACCTTCTTCAGCTTTACTGCTCTCCTGTCTGCCCCTGGTTTCTGAGTTTTCTCTTGCCTCAGAGTCTTGCACATGCTGTTCCTCTGCTTTGAAACCTCTTTGCTGTTTCTTCAACTGGCTAACTCTTGATCAGCATCTGAGTCCCAGTTGAGCTGTCATTCACTCCACAAAACTTTCTGTGACTCCCGAGCACAGGTCAGGCATCCTCTCTGTATTTCCCCAGTCAGGGCCTTTGTTACAGCACTTTAACTGCATGTTGATATGCCTGTCTCACACCAGTAGACCTTGGCTTCCTTAAGGGCAGGGTTTATACCTTGGTTCCTCTTGTAGTCCTTGTGTCTACCCATACGCCTGGCACTGGGACTGCAGCAGCAAATAGAACAAAGTCTTGCCCTTGTGGAGCTCAAACTAGGGTGTGAATACCGCACAACTGCCAATCCAGTGCCACTTGGCCCCTTGACCCTCAAGTTCCTTTTATCAAATAGATCATGTGACTTGCCATGATGCCAGGCCACTGGGGTAAAGATCATTTATGTAGCCTCTGTATCTCCTGGAAAGGTACAAAGGATGAAGCCACGACCACAGGACAGATGCCTACTTCTGGGGTGACGGGGCCCAGCAGACACCTGCACTTCTTGTGACACTCATCCCTGAGGCAGCGTTCAGCGGGGGAGAGAATGTCACTTCCAGTCCATTGCCTTTCCCGTGGCTGTGGGCAGTCACTGATGACTGCTGTGTGAATGTCATCCTGGAGCCTGATCCATGGGGAGCGGATCAAGTGCTGTGGTGGTGGTGGTGGTGGTGGTGAGGGTGGTGGCAGATGTAGCTATGGTCGTGGCAGTGGCAGTGAGGCATACCACTCTAACGTCTTTGCTTCCGCACTTGCTTCTCGGGTAGGTGGAGAACCACTCTGTTCTGAAGAGTAGAAGCGGGGCCTTTGTCTGCCTACTCTAGTTAAGAGCATGACCTTTCTTTTCTTTTTTTTTAATTTGGCATCAAAAGTTTATTTTGTTTTCCAGATGAATGGATGTAAGCTAAGTTAAATAACCTGCCTGAGGCCACCAGACAGCAAGTGGCATAGTAAGGATTCAAGTCAGGAAGCATGTTCTCTGAAGAGAGAAAGATCTGGATCTACATCCCAGCTTTTCTGCTCATAACTAGGGTACCTTGGACCAGTCTCTTCTTCAAAACGAGGATGAGGATAATAACACCAACCTCATATGGCTGATGTGGGATTAAACAAGATGGTCCATGCACCATGCTTAGAACTTGGTAACTGCTCGACAACTGCTCACCATCATTGTCATTATTATTTCTTGACTAGTCCAAGTCTCATTTTTTGGTCTTGTGCCTTAAGGTTGGGACTTGATCTTAGTCTGGCCATTCGGGAGGCGATAGCTTTGTCTATCAACACTCTTCTGGGGACAGGTGGGACTACAGATTTTTCTCCTTTAGCACCTTCCAGAACTCTTAGCACATTCAGGCCATAGTTGGTCAATCCTCGAGGAACTTCAGTCATTCCTCCTTTGACCTGGCTGCTTTACATTTCTGCTTAGCCGCTCCCATTCTAGAAAGGAGCACATGATGTACTGAGGAATAAATACAGACTTTGGAGCCATTTGCCAGGTGGGAGACCTTGGAAAAATAACCTACATATTCTAAGCATCAACGTCCACATCTTCCCAGTGAAAATAATAATCCCCCACTTTGTACGGTCATCCTGGAAAGGAAATAACCCACTTGAGATACCCCACATGCACTGGTTCCTTCTCCTCCTTCAACTGGCTCCTATAACTAGAACAGGCACCTTCCAGGGTCTAGATCCAGGGGGAGGGAGAGAGGCAGACTATTGCTAATTGGCTTGTTGCTTCATTTACTAACAAGCCAATAAAGACAACTGGTCAGCTTTTGGCAGGTAGGACAATTTTCCAAGCCCAACGTCTCTATTTGTAAACAGAACAAACATGGCTCCTTGCAGAGCTCTCAAGTTCAGAGGTAGGTAGTGTTCATAGGGTGCTCCGGGCAGGATTCCTGAATTCCTGCCCTGAATTCCTGCCAGAGAAAGTAGAGCCCTGGTGAGAAAAAAAGTCAGCCCAGTGCAAAGGAAACTGGTTGGAAGGCCTGGGAACGAGGTGCTCATGGATATTCCTTAAGACCTGAAAACGACTCAAAGTTTCATAGAGATTGCTTTCCCACTTCTCTTCAATTGATCCGAGAATAATGTGGAGATCAAACTGCATTTGTAACCATGTCAGTGAAAATTACACATTCATACATTATCAGAATCTCTTCTGATATACACCAAATCTATAAGGCTCAATTCCTTCTTTAAGAAATTCTCAAAAGAAAAAAAGTCCTCACAGCTCTGAACTCATGCAGTTTTCAGTAACCTGGGAACAGAAAGAGAATTTCCTTCTTTACTGACTTGTAAACTCTTTTCAGTGTACTAGGTATCTTAGCCTGTTTTGTGCTGCTGTAACAGAATACCACAGACCGGGTAATTTATGAACAACGCAAGTTTATTGGCTCATGGTTCTGGAGGCTAGGAATTCCAAGATTGAGGGGTCACATCTAGTGAGAATCTTCTTTGCTGCACCACAACATGGTGGAAGGCATCGCATGGACAAGAGAGAGCATGAGATTGAACTTGCAGATTCCAGCCCTTTTATTAATGGGCATTAATCCATCCATGAGGGTGGAGTCCTTATGGCCTAATCACCTTCCTTCGGGCCCCACCTCCCAACACTGTTGCATTGGGGATTAAACTTCCAACACATGCTTTTTGAGGGACACATTCAAACCACAGCACTAGGATAAGACAGGGCCTCATCAATACCCACGGAAGAAAAGCAAATATAGGATATTGGTGAAGAACATTAGTCTGGGTTCAGATTACATCTGCCAGCTATGGCCCTCAGTGGCAGTGGGAATCTCTTGCTGTTCCTGAGCTTCAGTTTCCTGGTCTGTGAAATGGAATGACAGTGATACATCTGCCAAAGGTTTTGGTGAGGATTAGACGAGTGAATACATGCACAGCTAATATAAGTAAGGGCTTGGGCATGATGAACCATTATTGTTATGAGAAAATACGGGAGATTTATTTTGCACCCGAGTCTCTTTCTTGGAAACAGAGAATTTTCAGGTTAAAGGAAGGGGCAGGGAGTTATCTGGAGTCCTGGAAAAATGTACTCATGATGTTCAATGCTGCCTCATGACCAAGGTCACCTGCAGTCCTAGGAATCACTCACTACGCATGATAAAGCATACTCACCACCCAACCCAAGCTACCTGGTATTCTTTGCCAATCCATTGCTTGAATCTCTCCTTGCTCTAAACTGTTTTGTTCTCTCTCCTCTTCATTGCTACATTAACCAGGTATAAGGGCAGAGGTGCTAGCAGCTGCCCTCCACCTCTTCTCCATCACCACACGGAGACGTAGGGGAATCTGGGGTCTGCTGGCTCCCACGTGCCCATGGTGAACCCCTTCTGTATGTCCCTCCCTTCTTCCCTTTGCTCTTTTTTGTTTTGAGTTGGAGTCTCACTCTGTCACCCAGACTGGAGTGCAGTGGCCGCTCCCGGCCACCGCAGCCTCGACCTGCTGGGCTCCGGTGATCCTTCCGCCTCAGCCTTCCGAGTAGCCGGAATTACAGGCGCGCGCTACCATGCCTAGCTAATTTTTTTTGTTTATTGTAGAGATTAGGTCTCCCCTGCCCAGGCGGGTCTCGAACCCACGGGCTCAGGCAATCCACTCACCTCAGCCTCCCAAGGCGCAGGATTACAGGCTGAGCCACCAAGCCCGGCTCTCCCTTTGCTCTTTACTGCTTTCTTCCCACTAACTTCTTTGTCTTTGAATTCCCACTGCACTATCAATCCTACACTGTTCGGTGATGACATTTAGACTTAATTTTCCCCCCTAATTGTTCCATAAATATATCTTTTCTTCTAGTAAAGTTCTAAACTCAAGGGCAAGAACCGTGCCTCATACTTTTTCATAACGTCTGTGGGGCTCAGCTTACATTGTGCATTTTTCACAAGCACTTGTTAGTTTGGTCTGTCTGCTTGGTAGCAGCATGCAAATATTTGCACACTCTTGGCCATGAATCCCTGATATCAAGTAAATGCTATCCTGGATGGGTTATCTGGTGGGGCCTGAGAAGCAAATTCAGACACCTATATGTTGCTCCTAACAGTTCTTTAAAATATGTATAATAAAAAAATAGTCAGGCATGGCGGCTCATGCCTGTAATCTCAGCACTTTGGGAGGCCAAGGTGAGAGGACTGCCTGAGTCCAGGGGTTCGAGATAAGCCTGGGCAACTTGGAGAGACCTTGCCTCTACAATTAAAAAAAAAATAGCTAGGTGTGGTGGGGTACACCTATAGTTCCAGTTACTTGGAAAGTTGAAGCAGAAGGATCACCTGGGCCTAGCAGGTTGAGAATGTGATTGCTGTGAGCATGCCACTGCACTCCAGCATGGGCAACAGAGTGAGATTCCTACTCAAAAAAATAAAAATAAAAATAAGTTAAGAAAAAGGAGTTCGCTAGGCTCAGTAGCTCAGCCTGTAATCCCAGCAATCCCTCCCACCTTGGGAGGCCGAGGTGAGTGGATTGCCTGAGCCTGCGGGTTCGAGACCCGCCAGGGCAATTTGGTGAGACCTCATCTCTACAATAAATCAAAAAATCAGCTGGGCGTGGTAGCGCATGCCTGTAATTCCGGCAACTTGGAAGGCTGAGGCAGAAGGATCGCCAGAGCCCAGCAGGTCGAGGCTGCAGTGGCCGGGAGCGTGCCATTGCACTCCAGTCTGGGTGACAGAGTGAGACTCCAACTCAAAAAAAAAGAAAAAGGAGTTCTTTATTTAGAGATCTAGACACCAGAGGATATTAAAAAAAGAAATTTGCACTTTCTTCTAATTCCACTCCCTGGTCAAGAAAGCTGTACCCATAGTTTGATGTAGATACTTCTTCTTTTTTTTTTTTTCTTTTCAGTCGGGGTCCCAGGCTGGAGTGCAGTAGCATAAGGATCTTGATTCATGGCAGCCTGGATCTCCTGGGCTCAGGCAATTCTTCCGCCTCAGTCTTCTGAATAGCTGGGACTACAGGGTGTGCCACCACATCAGGCTAATTTTTTGATTTTTTTTTTTTTTTTTGTAGAGATGAGGTTTTGCTATGTTGCCCAGGCTGGTCCCAAACTCCTAGGCTCAAGCAATCCACCCTCCTCGACCTCCCAAAGTTCTGGGATGACAGGTGTGAACCACCGCATCTAGACTGATGTAGATACTTCTAGATCGCATTGTCCATTATGGTAGCCATTAGCTTCATGTGGTTACTGAGCATTTAAAATGTGGCTAGCAATAATGCACTGTAAATGGAAAATACACACTATATTTTTGGGGATTTAGTAGGAGAAGAGAGTGCAAAATACCTCACTAATAGTTTTTATATTGGCCAGGTGCAGTGGCTCATGCCTAAAATCCCAGCACTTTGGGAGGCTGAGGTGAGAGGATTGCCTGAGCCCAGGGTTCAAGACCAGACTGGGCAACTTGCAAGACCTCATCTCTACAAAAAAATCAAAAAATTAGCCAGGCGTTGTGGCACGTGCCTGTAGTTCCAACTACTTGGAAGGTTGAGGCAGAAGGATCATCTGAGCTCAGAAGGTCGAGGATGCAGTAGCTGGGAGTGTGCCACTGCTCTCCAGCCTGGGTAATAGAGTGAGACTCCGACTCAAAAAAACATTTTTTTGATATTAATTATATGTTAAAATAATACTATTTTGATATATTGGGTTAAATAAAATACATTATTAAAATTAACTTATCCTTTTGTTTTATCTTTTTAATGTGGCAACTAAAAATTAAAAATTGCATATTGACTCACATTATATTTCTATTGTAGAATAATGTTCTGGCCTTTTTCTATGCATATACAAACCCACATAAATGCCCAAACACATATAGACATAATTATTAATGAAAGTATGGGGATATATTCTGTTGTTTGCTTTCTTCATTCAGCTGTACCCTGTGGAAATATTTTATTAGAATATTTAGAGCTACCTCATTTTAAAAAATGGTCATAATATTCTGCTGTAGAGATTTATCATTGTTTACGTAATTAAGTCCCTATTGATGGAACTTTGGGTTGTTTCCAGTGTTTTCTTTTATAGGCAATGCTGTCATGTTGGAGCATCTGTGCATAAATATTGTTAAACACTTCACTAGTATTTCACAAATGAGATTATTAATTCAGTAAGTACATACGCTGTAAATTGTGGTAGATTAGGCAAACTTTTAACATTTTGAGGGTCAGGGGCCCTCTGGAGCGTCTGAGGAAGTCTATGGACCCTTCCAGGAGACAGCACACAGACAAGCATCCACACAGGGCTTCATAGTGTCAGGAATTAAGGGTCCCCTGAAAGCAAAGCGAAGAAGATCTTTTCTAGAGAAATATTTCACCACAAATTCAGCTTCTGAGTGTTCTGATTATTGGGTAGAAAGAAGAGACAGTCGTACATAGCAGTTAAGACCCTGCACCTGGCATTTGCCAGCTTTGGGTTCAAGTTCCCACTTTGCCACATATGATCTCTGTAACCACAGGAGCATACCTGAAACTCACCAAGCCTCCGCTTCCTTCTCGGGGCAATGGAGACATAACAACTACCTCGTGGGACTTGGCACATAGCAGGTACTTAGTAAATACTGCTTCTTTTTTGGCACTTCTGTGGAATTTTTTTAACAGTATCTTTGTTTCCCTGATAGAGTTAACAGGTTGCCTTCAGTACTCAGCTAATGATCAGAGATTGACCTGGGCAGGATTCACAAATGGGGACATTGGAAGAGTCAACTGATATCTCTTTAGAGTTAACTGAAACATTTGGAGTCTCTTCTTCACACAAAACTATTATTTTGAAGCAGCTGCCCAAACAGGAATTTTAAACAGTAGTCAACTCCTACTATGACTTCTGTTCCAATATTGTTGTTCCAATTGGATGATTTTCACCTAAATTGTAAAAGCTAAAGATTTCTTACTCCTTTAAAGGGTCTTTGGGTCCCTATTTATAAAGTCACTACTTCTATTTGTTCCCTGAGTGTTCATCTTACCATCTCTTCTTTCCACCCACAACACGTGGACTGTTCTGAGAGCCAGAGAAACATCACATCTTTCTTCTGCATTCCCTCACAGCATTTGGTGCAGTGCTGGTTATAGAATGTGTATTTTAGGGCTAGGCGCGGTGGCTCACGCCTGTAATACCAGCACTTTGGGAGGCGGAGGTGAGAGGACTGCCTGATCCCATGGGTTTGAGAGCAGCCTGAGCAACTTGGCGAGACCTTGTCTCTACAAGAAATCAAAAAATTAGCTGGGTGTGGTGGCATACGCCTGTAGTTCCAGCTACTTGGAAGGTTAAAGCAGAAGGATTGCCTGAGAGCAGCAGGTTGAGGCTGCAGTGGCTGTGAGTGTGCCACTGCACTCTAGCCCGGGCGACAGAGTGATACTCTGACTCAAAAAAATAAGCAAATAAAATAAATTATAATAAAATAGAATGACTCGTAACACAGCTTGTTGAGTGACTGTTTACACTGAGGCTAATAACACCCTGGAAAGCCATGTGAATGCACAGGGTTCTTCATGTGCCGGCTACCTACAGAAGTAGACTTTGCCTGAGGGTAAACACCATGGACAAAACAGGCAGTGCCTTTCCTAGGGGAAAACCGAAAAACTGCAATTGGAGGCTAAAATAAGATTCTGATTTTTGCTTTTTGAACAACCTTGTCAGAAGTAACAAAAGCCTAAAAAGTGAGTTTGTCACTTAATTTATTTATTCTCAGAATATATAAGAAATGATTTTCTACTGGTGTTTTGTGAAAACCAAGGGGAACCCCGTAGTGATCATTCAAGGACTCACAGATTGACAAGGACGTCTCTACAATCTGCCCACTTTGTTTTTGCTGTAAGTACAACTTAATTGTAAGTTTATGGACTTTCTGGGTGATATGGCTATACAGCAATAATAATAATAAAAAACAACCAAAATTCTTAAGGGAAATGCCAAGAAACAAAGAGCTGAGGGTGAGGGATAGGGGCAGAAGTTTACCTGACAGCACTTAACCCAGTCCGCGTGTCCTCAGAGGACACAGAAACCAGTTATAAATGACGATGGCAGGGATTAAGGTGTCTAATCAGCCTGGCAGAACAACACTTTATTATAGTAAAACAAATTCTCTTACACAATAGTTTAAATGTATTGTGTTCTGTTTTCAATATGGTTATGATATCTTCCAGTATAAAATTTTTGATTGCTCATTCAGCTGATCTTAATCCTTTCATTCTTTGGAACGCTTTATTTTATTTTTATTTTTTTTGAGTCGGAGTCTCTGTCGCCCAGACGGGAGTGCAGGAGCCGCTCCCGGCCACCGCAGCCTCGACCTGCTGGGCTCTGGCGATCCTTCCGCCTCAGCCTTCCAAGTAGCTGGAACTACAGGCATGCACCACCACGCCCGGCTGATTTTTTGATTTATTGTAGAGATGAGGTCTCGCTGCCCAGATGAGGTCTCGCTGCCCAGGCGGGTCTCGAACCCGCGGGCTCAGGCAATCCACTCACCTCAGCCTCCCAAAGGCATGGGATTACAGGCTGAGCCACCGAGCCCGGCTTGGAACTCTTTCTTATTAGACAAAGGGAATGTTTATGTCAGAAACTACAAATAACTCTATCAGTATCGTCATCCATCCATCCATCCATTCATCCATGGATCCAATATTAGTTTCATGCAAGCTATTGAAAAAAGGAAGAGTGAAACAATATTGCTTCACTGCCCTTAAGGAACTGAGTTCAAAAGAAAAAACAGACAAGAAATAAATGCCAGTAGAGGGAGGTAAGCAATACGATGGAAGAAGTGCGGCATCCAAAGGGGATTTCAACTCAGACAGTCTCTTTTCTTCCTCCTTCTCTGCTCTTTTATTCTCCTTATGTATTTCTGAGATTTCAGTTTGGTAGTGGTGGAGGAGGAAGGGCATCAGGTAAAACCATGCCCATATAAGACAGAGAAGGGCAGAACAAGGCATGTGCCAGGGAGTCTTGCTCTAGGAACTGAAGGGGAGACAACACCTCGGACAGGGAGCAAGTGAGAGGACTTTCCAAAGAGGTGGCCTTCAAAGAGAGCCTCAACAACTGGGGACAGGGATTCGACAGACTAATTTGTGGTGCAGTGAAGAGGCTGGATAAACAGCTAAAGGGTTAAGAGAAAACATAAGGCACTGGGAAGTACTTTGAATTCTGGTTCCTCTTTGCTGTTAACTCCCATGTGCAAAATGTCAACCCTAAAAATGCACTTAGGACTTAAATGTCTCCTAACTGAGACACTGGTCTACACAGGCTCTTTTCTTTTTGTGTGCCATCCCGAGTAATTCCGCTCGGACCTTGTGGTGCACTGGCTTCAGGGGCAGCCTCATGACTGAGGCCTGACCAGAGTATTCGTTATATAGCAATTACTCAGAGATGCATATAGGACCCAAGGTAAGCTAATTGGAGTCTCTCTGGCAGAGCTGTCATGGAAAACACCCTCCACTTCTCTAATAAGAGCTTGAAGAATGATGTAGGCTTTAGCTGCCAGTATCTTGCTCCTGGAGAGAACTTGCCTGGAATGAAGAAAGCAACACCGGCGGAGCTGAGAGACAGGAAGACACAGAATCTAGGTGACTGAGCTCCAGAATCCTGTGGTACCTAGGTCCTTCCAATTCCAATGAAACGGTTCACCTCCCCACCTCCCTTTTTCTCTTTCTCTCTCGCTTTTTTGCTTAGCCAGCTCAAGGAGACATTTTGCAAACTACAACTGAAAATGTTCTCATGCTCAGAGCAGGAAAGCTGCATCGACACAAATGAAATCATTTTCCTGGATAAGCCAGTCTAATCAGTATTAATGAAATAACAGCTAACATCTGCCTTAATCAACTTTTCTTTCTTGCTGAATTGATGGCCTCAATCCACTACTTTATTTTATTTATTTTTTTTGTTTTCTGTTATTTTTTTTATTTTGAGTTGGAGTCTCACTCTGTCGCCCAGACTAGAGTGCAGTGGCCGGAGACCGCAGCCTCGATCTGCTGGGCTCCGGCGATCTTTCCACCTCAGCCTTCCAAGTAGTTGGAGCTACAGACGTGCACTACCATGCCTGGCTAATTTCTGATTTATTGTAGAGATGAGGTCTCACCAAGTTGCCCAGGCGGGTCTCGAACCCGCGGACTCAGGCAATCTACTCACCTCAGCCTCCCAAATGCGTGGGATTACAGGCTGAGCCACCGAGCCTGGCTTCTGTTTGTTTTTTTTTTAATCCACTACTTTAGTTAAAACAATAAAGTCACTGTGGTTACAGTACATGACCAGGTGGCTTCCCAGACTTCTATATTTTAGATCAAAGCTATGAAAATCCTTTTAACCACTATTCACCATGATTACGTCCTGTATTTTAGGCATCTGAGTCCTTTCATTCCAAAGAATCCTGAAATAGTTTCCTATCTGTATCCAGAATCCTCTGAGTGTTAGTTACTTTCTCCATATCTGAAATGCTATCTCTCTTCTCTGCTCTCTTCCTCTGCTTAGGCCAGAAAGAGGCAGTGGTTCTCAGAGAAGTGTCAAAGAATGTATCTTCCTGAGAAATGAGAAAGTTCTAATGAGTCACCACATTCTTATTTCTATTACCAAATAAGGGAGATTGTCATAAGTGACAACTAAAAATGACCCTCTCGGGATTTTTCCCCATTATAAACTCTTTAGAATTGACATGAGGGAAAAAAAATGAGGCTGAATGCAAGAAGGCAGCAGCTCCTAAAAAAATCCCACTGTCTTCAAGAATGTTATCAATTTTCCCTTCTTCATTTTATCTCCATGGGCAACTTTGCAAGAGTCAAGGCTGGGTGGCGCTCACTGTAGGAGGATGTGTTAGCAAAACTAATTTCAGCATATGTATAAAAATTTCCATCAGTGGCTTGCTGCTATCAAATATCACACTACCTGTGAAAGCTCTTTGAAGAATTGCATTTGAACTTCCTGCCTTGTTTTTCAATGAAACCGAGATCAGTATTCACCAGCTGCTTTGCCTACTGGGTTCTTTTGGATCCCAGTTTTGACCCTGCTAATGTATCTTTAAGTGCCAACAGCAATTTTACATCCTGTTAATATTCTTCCTAGATAAGAATCTCATTTTTCTATCTCAGTATACTTTCACTGGTAAAATGCCAGGCTTCCATTTTTCAGAAACATGGTATCCCCTTTTCTCCCCACAAAAAGAAGTTAAACACAAGTGACATAGGTAAGCCTGTTCATTTTAAACAAAAGTTCAGAGCACAAGTATTTTAGACATTAGGAAACTAGAAGGCACAGCACTTTAATTCTATCTTGGTTTTGTCAGTATTAGACACAAAGGAGTCTTAGAACTTAGAATCAGGCCTATTTGATTATTTAGTCCATCATGTGTTTACTGAGTGCCAGACATTGAACTAGGTAATTTTTTAAAAATTAGGTAGTGCTTACTTTTTTCCTGAAAGCTGTAATTAAATTAAATGCATGATATATCTTACATCAATGGCACAATAGGAAAGAAAGGGAAAAGAAATTCAGGGGTAGTTTCTATGCAACATGGTATAACAGTGGTTAAGAAAAGAGTTGAATAGTCTGAATTTAAATCGTAGCTCTTCATTAGCTGGGTATTTTTGAGCAATTTTCTAACTTCCTAAGCCTCATGAACTAGGTGATGTTAAAAGAGAATTTCTTTCTTGTTTTTTTTTTAATTTTTAATTTTTTTTTTGAGTTGGAGTCTCACTCAGGCTGGAGTGCAGTGGCATGCTCACAGCTACCGCAGCCTCGACCTGCTGGGCTCAGACGATCCTTCTGCTTCAGCCTTTCACGTAGCTGGAACTATAGGCACGTACCACCACATCCAGCTAATTTTTTGACTTAATATAGAGATGAGGTCTCGCCGTTTTGCCCAGACTGGTCTCGAACCCCTGGGCTCATCCTCTTGCCTCCGTCACCCAGAGTGTTGGGATTACAGGCGTGAGCCGCTGTGCCCAGCGAGACTCTCCCTCTTTTCTGGGTGTTGGAGCTGGAACTACGTGGGTCGGAGCTATCCGCTACCATATTTTTTGCAGCATGCATTCTCTAGAATGTCCTGCATCGGGACCCCCTTTCTTTTCGGGGAACTCACCCACCTTATGAGTTTTGATGGTGGCAGAGCCTGCCTCAAAACTGAGAAGCTGAAAATGCCAGCTTTATCAGGGTTGTTTTCAGCCCAGGATCTAGGCTTTTTCAGTTAGATGTACCTGACTTGGATTTTGAATTGGGAGTTAGTGACCCAAAGAGAGAACCCGGGAAGGCTCTTCTCCACTCTGTGTGACAGTGGTGGAGGCTAAAGCAGGTTGGCCTCTGACCACAGCAGTAGGAGCAGGGCCAAGGCAGACCTGGAAGTCAGCACTTGGCCATTTGGGGCATTGTTCCTGCAAGGAGGCTGCAAATTAGTTTTTCCGCCCTCCCAGAAGTTCTGTTAGCAACTTAATATCCTTTTTGTTAATCCGGCCTCTGCTTAGATTATTATTATTATCATTATTTTTTGCAGTGGATTCTACTGTTTGCAACTAACAACTTTGAGGGGTCTATATCATGGAGAATGCTGCTTTTAAACAGAGCAAAGGAGGCCAGCACAAAGAAGTGAGGTCATGGCAGGGGAGCGCTGCCTGCCAGGAATGTCTGGGTCCTTCCAGGCCTCAGGGCCAGCTCTAGCTCCGAACATCCATCCTGTGCACTAGCAAGTTCCCGCTTTCTGGCACTTGCAAACACAAGAGTTCTGTCAAACACCAGTGAAAACAAATTAATACTGTGGATCAGGAGTCTCAAAAATGCTCTTCCCCTTTGACCCGGTAATCATTTTTTTATTCTCTGGAAATAATTTAAAATGTCAAAATACAAGAACACAATAGTTGATGGGATTGGACAACAGCTTGCATAAAAAGCGTTTCTGGAGAGCAAAGTCCATGAAGCTGGAAGTACCTGCTGCTGACCCCGGCTCACCTCTGCCATCCCTTTCTAGGACAGTTTGAAGATGTTTTCGTTACTGCCTGAGTTTTATTACTTCTCTATATAGCTTGATTCTGGCTGTCTCTCTGGAGTCTTTGGAAACTGCCTTTTGAGGCTCTCAATTGGTGTCAACTATCATGCCACGTAAATGCTTATTTGCTTTTCAGACTCAATGGCAGGTGAGTGCCAGAGGTCTGAGGGTGCCCTGGGCAGGCCACGTTGCAAAACTCCACATATAATCTGGACGTGTGCGTGTTTCTCATGGGTCCTTTATGCAGCAGGCTGGCCTTGAGGCCTCTGACCGGAGCCCAGCAAACTCATGACAGTGGCTGGGCAAGATTCAAGCAGTTTGGTAAAATACAAAGTGCGTGGACTGAGAGTGAGGAAACTGGAGCCTGGCCTTGGGTCTGTTCCCTGGCAAACTGGGTGTCCTTGGAAAGTTCTATTTTTTTTTTTTTTTTTTGTTAAGCCTCGCATACCATGTTAATATGGGTAGACGTTGGACCAGGTGCTTTTTAGGGCCCTTCAGCTCTCAGCACCTGTGTTTTACGATTCCTTCTAAGGTGGCATTTTAAAGAAAACCAGTGATAAACTTGGCTTAGGAGTACTTTTGAGGCGATACCCAATCCAGACCAGGTCCCAGGCAGGGTCATAGGGGGAAGGTGCTTGCATGAGTTCCCTGGGGAAGGAAAACTGGTCCCCGAGTCCTTTGAGTTGAGTCTCCCGAATCAGCTGTCATGAAAGGGAGCCTGACTTGCCCCGATCCTCCTCCCAGCTGGAGGCACCCAGCGAGGAGGTCTGAATGCTTCTGGGACCACCTAGTGATTCAGCCTTACAGGGTTTCCTTTAACTGTGGGAACAACCATGTGAAGTCAGTGTTATGCCTTTACAGAGGAGGAAACCGAGGCTCCAAGAGTCCTAGTGAAAGCCAGCAGGTGAGGAGACGGATTAAACACAGGTCTTCCGGTGTTCTGCCTGTGATGTTCCCTCTGCGGAGCACCATTCTACGAGAGAACACTGCTGAAGCGAGCGGTGCGACGCACATTCGGGGAGGGTGATGTGAGGCAGACCCCCACCGCCCCACCCCCAGTTTTAAGGTTACAATACAGACTCCAGAGCAGCAGCTTTGGCAAATCTAGCTCTGTCTCTTGCCCTCTGCGTGACCTTGAGCAAGTCCATCTTTCTGAGCCTTAGTTCCTTACCTGTGAAATGGGAATGGAGATCATAGCCCCTGCCTCACACCGAGGCTGCAAGAGTTAAACACAAGGGCTTAGTATGCCGAGTTTTGGGTCAGGCTAGTGATACGGAAAGGGCCCGATCTGTAGCAAGTTCTGCTTCCACTTCCACATTTGCTCTTAAATTCATCCACTTGTCTCCACCACTGTTGCTGTCTTAGTCCAGGCTACCCATCCAGAAGACCAAAACTGGTCTTCAACTTCCATTCTTATCCCCAGAAGTTCATTTTCCACATTGCTGAAGTGACATTTTGAACTGAAAACCAGGCCAGGCTGCTCCCTGCTTTAACCTCTCATTGCATCTGGGACCCAAGAAGCCAGGGTCACCTCCCTTTGCGGCTCATCTTGTGCCGTTCACCTCAGTGCTCAGAACCCTCTGCCACGGGTCTCCACTCAGTTTCCAGAACTCAGATCTTGCCAGGTTCTTGCTGCCCATGGGGAGCAGGCTTGAGATGCTCTCCCTAGCTGGAGCTCACCTCCCCTCACAGGGCTGCCCTCCTCCCACCCTCTGGGTATTCGCATAAGCGCCTCCTGCACAGAGAGAGGCCTTCGATCACCCTCATCACAGACCTTCCCTCAGCCTTCATTTCCTGCCCTTGTCTACAGTTTGTTTACACAGCAGACGCTTATCAGAATTGGCGATTATTTTGGTTATTTTGTGTGTGCGTGATGCTATTGGAGCTCTACCCACATTTCTCCAGAGCCCTTTACCACCTCTTTGCAACTCAGCTCACTCCCTGTAGTCAGCACCTGCAGTTTTGGTGGGCGCCTTCTCTAGAGCTCCTAGAACCCACTTTGTCCCTGGGGGCGGCTGTTAACCAATGACTCACAGGCATGGGGGTGTAACTACCCCAGATCTCTCACCTTTTGGTCAGCAGAAGTTGGGGGTCTGGGCCTTACGCCATTCTCCAGAGTTTCTCCAAAGGATTAGGCATCAGTGGCTTACTGTGGGAGCTGGCTTCATGACGCATCTTTGCTGGCCCTTCTCTCCCCTACACAACACCCCCACTCCCCTGCCAATGTCCTCACACCTCCCAAATAATCTACAAGCACTCATTCCTCATGGTCTGCCTCCAGGGGAACCCAACCAAGACGATGGACTTTTTTGTTCTTTTGATCTATCCCAGGGGAGCGTACATTTACCTTTATCTTGCTCATGGTTCAGTCCTAGTGCCTAGTGTAGGTTTGGTGTACGGTGAGCACTCAGTACATACATGTGTAATGAGTGATAACTAGTGGTTATTATTGAAATGTAAAATTTTTTACTTTCACCGAGTTTAGTTTACACCAGTGGCCTACCACACACCCATAGAATGTAAAATGTGCTTTCTAAAACTTAGAGCAAAAAAGAAGATTTTTTTTTTTTTGGTCTACTGTGCTTTTCTTTTTTGAGTTGAGTTTCACTCTGTCGCCCAGACTGGAGTACAGTGGCACGCTCCTGGCCACCACAGCCTCAACCTGCTAGGCTCAGATGATCCTCCCGCTTCAGCCTTCCAAGTAGCACTACCACGCCCGGCTAATTTTTGTGTTTTTTTTGAGTTGGAGTCTCACTCTGTCGCCCAGACTGCAGTGCAGTGGCTGCTCTTGGCCACCGCAGCCTCGACCTGCTGGGCTCTGGCGATCCTTCCGCCTCAGCCTTCCAAGTAGCCGGAATTACAGGCATGCGCGACCACGCCCAGCTGATTTTTTGATTTATTGTAGAGATGAGGTCTTGCTGCCCAGGTGGTCTCAAACCCACGGGCTCAGGCAATCCACTCACCTCAGCCTCCCAAAGGCACGGGATTACAGGCTGAGCCACCGAGCCCGGCTAATTTTTTTTTTTTATTTACTATAGAATTGAGGTCTTGCCAAGTTTCCTAGGTGGGTCTCGAACCCGCGGGCTCAGGGAATCCACTCGCCTGGCCTCCCAAAGTGCTATTCCTCTACCTTGGCTCCTATGTTAGGATACTTGACACCAGTTCACTGGGCAGACTAAGTAAAGTACTTGAGCCTAGAGAAAATAAAATGGAAAATCGGATATGAAAATAAGATGTGCTCTCTTGCTTCCTTTCTCTGCCATCATGGTGGTGTGCACAGTGAACTCCGTTGCTCACCATGTCTTCTCACAAGACTTTCAGGATCAAGCGACTCCTGGCCAAGAAACAGAAGCAAAATTGTCCCATTCCCCAGTGGATTTGGATGAAAACTGGTAATAAAATCTGGTATAACTCCAAGAGGAGACATTGGGGAAGAACCAAGCCGGGTCTATAAGGAATTGCACATGAGATGGCACACATGTTTATGCTTCATCATGGTCACCATCAATGTACCATTATCAAGTTGAAACGCTCCACAATTGGAAAATTGACATGTTTAATTGGGATGTAATTTTTTGTTTAAGTACTCTGCACTAATGGGCTAGCTCAGTAATAAATATGAAAACTTTTGTCTAAAAAAAGAAAGAAAGAAAGAAAAAAAGATGCAACCCTCCGGAGATGCCTTCAGAGGGCTGTGGGTGCCCATGGAAGAGTAGGCAGGGGCGTCTTGTGCGGTTCACTTTCAGAAAGACTTTCCTGACGCTGCTGTCTAGAGGTAGACCAGACTGTGTTCAGGCACCGGAAACTCCCCACACTGGATATCTGAATGGACTTGCTGTGTGGGCCTGTCTGTGGGAAGGCCAAGCGGGGACTGAAACGGGAGAGGTGGCTGGCTGACTTGGAAGACCCTCGGGATGCCTCTCAGATGTAAGATTCTAGAATGCAGAGGAATGAGAAGACTCGCTTAGTCCCTGAACATGGGGTTGGTGCTGTGTAGCTTGGGAGTGCCAAGATTTCAAGTGACTTGGTAGCATGACTCGAGAGACATTTACTAATGCCATGTTAAATAAAAAGATGCGTGTTCTGCCATCATTGCATGAGAAAGGCAGGGCTCCCGGGCTGCAAATGAGCCAGCACAGTGTGGGGGTTGGGAGTGTGGGTTCAAGAGCAGTCTACACAGTGAGAACTCCTGGGCCCATTTCCTTATCTGTAAAAGAGGGCTGCTCTGTGGATTAAACAAACTTTTCCAGAGAAAGCATTTAGCACAGGCCCTTGAAGACCGTGAGGACTCAAAAATACTGGCTATCTTTTCTGGAAGGTTTTATGTAAACATTTTTCTTTAAAACCATAAATTCAAATACTTCTGCATCTCCTGCATACCTTGTAAAACATCAAGAGGAAAAACTTTAGCTGGGCTAGGTGGCTCAGCCTGTAATCCCGCACCTTTGGGAGGCTGAGGTGAGCGGATTGCCTGAGCCTGCGGGTTCGAGACCCACCTGGGCAGGCGAGACCTCATCTCTACAACAAATCAAAAAAATTAGCCAGGTGTGGTAGCGTGCGCCTGTAGTTCCAGCTACTTGGACGGCTGAAGTGGAAGGATTGCCGGAGCCCAGTGGGTTGAGGCTGCGGTGGCGGGAGCGGCCACTGCACTCCAGTCTGGGGCGACAGTGAGACTCCAACTCAAAAAAAAAAAGGAGGAAAAACTTTAAATGTGGATGCTGGAATCTTGAGACTGAGAATTTAGGGCTTGTACCATAACCGTAGTAATTGCAATGACTTATTAAGCACTCAGACACATTTCATGTTACATGGTTGGTTTTCAGCTAGGACAGGATTGGAAGCTGAGGTTCCTGGACTTCAGGCTCTATTTTCCCCACCTACAGGGGACCATTTTGATGACAGGTTCTTCCAGGCCTAGGACATAAATGTTTTGTCCTGCCTCTGTTTACATTTCAGGAAGAGCAGGTCAGTTCTGGACCAAAGCTGGTCCTATCTCTTGATAAAACATCCCTCCCTTGCACATTTGACTTCTGACCGGCTTCCTCCCTCGTCTCCCCCTCTTCCTCTGGGTTCTGTTTCCACGGTCCAGATCCCACCTGCACCTTTCCTGCCTTTTTCCTTCTCTGGCCTCCTCCGTTCTCTCACTCAGTCTCCCTCTCTATTCACCTCCACTCATTTTTACCACTTAAATCCCTACATTTCTGACTAAGCCGTCCCCAGTGAAGACACAGCCTATCACTAACATGGAATTGGATGGGCGACGGATGACATGCTTGGATGCTCATCAACAACAATAGAATGGTGATGTCAGTGCCAACAGTAACTAACCAGCAACAACAGCTAGTGCAGGACTCCATGAAACTCCAAGGGAACACCATACTGGTCTTGGTCACCTTGAATGGATAGAGCCCAGCCCTTGAATTCAGGTAGACCTGGTTCAAGTCCTGGCTCTGCCACTTCCTCACAATTTCATCATCTGTAAAATGAGGAAATACCACGGACCTCAGAGACTGCTGAGAGAATTAGAGAAAACCATGTATATTTTGCTCAGTCTTGGAACAAGGTATGAGCTACGTGATGGTGGTAGTTATTAATGTGATGATTAATAAGTGTATCTACCTCTTCTCTGCCTTCTTTGTTTCCTGGTTCCTCCCTCAAGCAATCAGAATAATCACTCCACTTGGTAAAGTTGGTTCCGTCCTCCAGGCCTTGGGAAAGAAACTGGAATGGAAGGGCTGGGCCTGGAGGCTCACGTCTGTCATTCCAGCACTTCTGGAGACCGAGATAGAGGACTGCTTAAGCTCAAGAGTTCAAGACTAGCCTAGGCAACAATAGCAAGATCTCATCTCTAAAAAAAAAAAAAAAAAAATTAGCCAGGTGTGGTGCCACGTGCCTGTAGTCCCAACTATTCAAGAGGCTGAGGGGGAAGGATCACCTGAGCCCAGGAGGTCAAAGCTGCAGGGAGCCATGATCATGCCACTGCACTCCAGCATGGGTCACAGAGTGAGATTCTGACTCAAAAATAATAATAATACATAAAATAGAATGTTGAAACCAGATTGGAGGAAGGTAGGCGACTCTGGACATGTCTCAGCCACAAAGTTTTGTGTTTGTGAGAAATTCTAGTGTTTCAAAAGCCTCAGAAAACAAAAAACAAAGCACAAAACAATGAGCAAAAACTGTAAATGCTTTTTCCAGTACAAAGAGAAGCAACAGGGGGAAGAGCAATGTTTTCTTCTTTCCTTTTAAATGCAGGCCCCTGGCCCTTCGCTCCTTTCTAGCATCTCTTCAGAGGAAGAGAGCATGACTCTCTTCTTCCATTCTTCTCTCCCTCCATTTCCTCTTTCC
Source organism: Carlito syrichta (assembly GCF_000164805.1). Lineage (NCBI taxonomy): Eukaryota > Metazoa > Chordata > Mammalia > Primates > Tarsiidae > Carlito > Carlito syrichta. The sequence goes on from NW_007003980.1 coordinate 590,914, forward strand.
CCTGAGCATCGAACTGATTGATCTCCCTCGCCCATGAAAATTTAACTCAGGAAAAATCTGGGATCCAGATGACTTCTCCCGTGTCTCCAGAGTGCTTGGAAGGGGTATTTGCTCTCTACCATGCCTGTGAATTAAGCCAAGTCCCAGAGAGCATGCCTCCTTGCCTCTCTCATACCCAGGCAGCCCATTAACCTCACAGGCGAGCACCTTTCCTGAACACGGCCCTGCAGGGTTCTATTCCTGCTCTGTGCCCCATAATTCTGCTGCATCGCCTTGGCAACCAATTAAAATACTTTAATGTGTACAGCAATATCATTCCTAATTCTGCAGAAACCAGGGCAACCTGCTCGGGAGACTTCAGCATGCCAGGCTGTTGGTGTTCTCCGTGGTATCTGGCTCCATTCTGGTTTGACTTCTTTCTTCCCCTCCCAATTACCTCTGAATCCCCTGCAAGCACCTACGTGCCATTTCTAACACACCTGGCCTCAAATCAGGAAACACCCTTGGCAACAAGGCAGGGGCTGGAAGGGATCCTGGGGACGGCTGGTGTGCCTCCTTTCTCACCTTGGGGGGAAGATACCAGCCCTCTTCAGTCACCAGGATGGTGAATCTAACCGCGGGCACTTGCAATATGGTGAATGTTACTCCTCCAGCCATAAGAATGTCGTGATCGTGGACTGCATCTCAGGCGCCACACTAGGTGCAGAAAGGATGAGGTATCTCCTCGCAGTGGAGCTCATGGTCCAGCAGGAAAGAGACATGAGCAGATGGCACTGTGCAGACTACATGCTGTGCAGGATGCAGGGGAGCCCCGGGGACCTGGGAACTGAGAGGGAACATGAGGCCCACCTGCGGTTGGGGCTGACTCCCCAGAGCAACAGAGGCCACATCGAGACCTGAGGATGGGTGGCCATCAGCCAGAAGGGCAGTTTCCAGTCCTGGCCGTCTCTACGGCTGCAGTCGGCCGAGCCCTCCATGTGAGTGGTCTGCTTTAGATACATGGGGTTATGGGCCTGATTTCTCCCATCTCTAGGCTAATGTTTTCCTGTCAGCCTTTTAGGAAAGGGTGACAGTAAATGACCCAAGCTCTCTCGCCTCTGCTCTTGGCCCTCTCTGCATGCATGCCAATAGCGTCTGAAAGGCACATTTTCCAAAGCCAGCAGGTAGGCCATGAGGCCAGGCCTCCCAGCCCCTCTGTATGCCTCTCTGTGTTCTGGGGCTTGCATCCTCAGCATCAGCGGCTTCTGCTAAGGCCCAGATGACGAGGAGTCAGACCATCCTCATTTTTTGGAAGTGTGACCTCATCTTCCCCGGGTGCTCCCACAACTAGAAGGACACAAAATTGTGATCTGTAACCATATTCTCCTATTTTGTTCTATTAATATTAACACTTATAGAACACAAAGCCCTATATATAAAGTGGAGAGATCCATACTACCTGTCTCAGCGGGTTGTATGTAAAATAGGTAAGGATGCTTAGCCAGGGAGTGACATATAGTAAGTCCTCCAAAAATCCCCCATCTCATCCGTGCTCTCTTAACATGTTGTGAACACCTCTGCTTCGTGATTTATCACCGCATCGCAATTGTCAGCTCACATGGTTGTCTCTCCCACAAGATCCCCGACTCTTTGAGTATAAGCTCTTTGTTCTCCACTAGAGCCCAAGCAAAGGGTCTCACTTACCAAGGTGTCTTGTATGTGTCTGTGGAATCGATAAGACCTGGGAAATATGAATAGTAACAGTGCTTGACACTTCCTGTCACTGAGCTTACCACATGCCCGGCCCTGTGCTAAGAACGTTACAAGAATTATCTTGACCTACCCTCCAAACAATGCCATGATCTTTGTTGTCCCCATGTCTACAAAACAGGCATGACAGCACATAAAAAGACAAACCCACCTGCATGAGCACATGCAAGGGTGAACCTCACTGGGAGCTTACTTTGTACCAGTTAATTCCTCCCGATAACCAAGGAGATGAGCCTCCCTGTTCTCATTCCCATTTTCCAATGTAGAGCAATGATGCTCAGAGTCACTAAGTTCCTTGTCCAGAAGCATGTGACTCGCACACATGAATGGAAAGCTTTGTTCTGAGTCACAACGTTATCTCGTTTACTTATCTCTCAGAAGTCTAAGGTCAGCAGGAGCAGAAAATCGGAATACATATTTTAAAAATGATACTAGCTAGGTACAGCGGCTCACGCCTATAATCCCAGTACTTTGGGAGGTGGAGGCGAGAGGATTGCCTGAACTCAGGGATACGAGATCAGCCTGGGCAACATGGTGAGACCTCATCTCTACAATAAATCATAAAATTAGTTGGGCTTTGGTCATGCACACCTGTAGTTCCAGCTACTTGGAAGGTTGAGGCAGAATTGCCTGAGCCCAGCAGGTCAAAGCTGCGGTGGCTGTGAGCGTGCCACTGCACTCCAGTCTGGGCAACAGAATGAGGCTCTGACTCGAAAATAAATAAAATAAGCCAGGCTCAGTGGCTCAGCCTGTAATCCCAACACTTTGGGAGGCTGAGGTGGGTGAATTGCCTGAGCCTGCGGGTTTGAGACCCGTCTGGCCAATTTGGCAAGACCTCACCTCTACAATAAATCAAAAAATTAGCCGGGCATGGTAGTGTGCACCTGTAGTTCCAGCTACTTGGAAGGCTGAGGCAGAAGGATCGCCGGAGCCCAGCGGGTCGAGGCTGCGGTGGCCGGGAGCGGCCACTGCACTCCAGTCTGGGTGACAGAGTGAGACTCCAACTCAACCAAAAAAAAAAAAAAAACAGAAAAGAAATAAAATAAAAAATAAAACAATCCCAAAATACTTATTCCTCTTAGAAAGAATTCAAATATATGTGTGTGTGTGTGTGTGTATGTGTGTGTGTCTGTGTGTTATACTGGGGCAGTCAGAGTAGAGGATGAGGAGTTACTGTTTGATGGGCACAGAGTTTCAGTATGGGGTGATGGGAAAGTTCTGGAGATGGATGGTGGTGATGGCTGCACAACAGTGTGGATTTACTTAATGCCACTGAACTGCACACTGAGAAAGGGCTAAGATGATGGGTTTTAAGTTATGTATCTTTTACCACAATCAGAATTTAACTGTTGGAAAAAATAATGAAATTAGGGCGCTGGCAGCACGAGTACAGCCTAAGTACAGGTGCCACATTCCATTGTGAAAGGCTGCCTTCCCTCCATTCTGAAGGCCAGGTAGATTCAGTTCATTAACTCAGTGGCAAATTTTTTAGAGCCTCTTCCTGTCACTGGCATCCCTGTGACTGAGTGCCAGTTAACTCAAGATGAAGTGTCTATCCCCAGATCGAAGGAGTATATGAAATCTGTGGCGGAGGATGCAGGAGTTTAGACATACACCAAGTGCCATTTCTGTCCTCTCTGGGGTAGCAATTCGTGAGCTAAGTGATTTTGAACCTGGCCTGCTATGTTTTCCCGAGAGTGAAAAACCCAAAAAGGTATTTAATAAGGTGATTCACATCGAGTGTTTCTGCCACCACATGGCTTTATGCTTCATAGAGCGTGCAGCTCCTTCCCCAAATAGCTCCGTAATGGCTTAATTCATGAAGGGCTCATTTCTGCATCATGAGGAGTTATTCCTTGATTCCATGACGTCTGCCAGACATGAATGTGTTTATTTATTTACACTTCCATTCAAAAGGTATTTTGAGCTTCCTAATATGGGGTGTGGGCTGGGCGCTCTGAGTACAGTATTCGAGACAAGGAGAGATGCCTGTTCCCTTTGTGCTTGGAAGAGAGACCGGAGAAATGAAAGAGATCTGAGATGAACTCCATCACCCTCTGAGTCTTGGAGTCTGAGACCACTCAAGTCTCTGATGTGAACTTTCAAGACAGAGCCTGGCACACAGCAGGCACTAGGAACAGTTTGTTGAATGCTCTGGCTTCTTGGGGGGATCTGGAGCAGGCTGACACAGACCCACATTGCAGAAAACTGCTCCCGGGTACTGGACTAGTCTTTCCTGCCAGTATCTTTGCATTTGCTGTAGATGCTCTGACTGGTGTTCATTTGTGCTGGGGTTATCAGGTAACCTGACCATCTCAATGGGAAAGAATGGCTCTTTCTGCCAGGACATGGAGACGGTTACTCAGTTACCCAGTAAGCTCAGCTGCTTGGAGCAGAGATCTCTTGTTTGGTTGCACTGAATCCAAGTTGCTCTAGATGCAACTGATAGGCCACATGATGGCATGCAGCCAATCTGGCCTGGTGGCTGCTGGAGAGACTTTATGACAGAGAACACTTGACGTGTGCCTTCCTAGGGTATCTGGTCACCCTGCTACGAAGGCGAGTATCCAGTCCCTCTGTCTCTTCTCCATCTGTCTCCTTCTCCCTTTCCTCCAGCTCCCATTCCATTCAAGCTATCCTTTTCCTGTCCTACCTCTCCTGGACTCTCATATCCAGCACACACCCTGTCTTTTCATCCCTTGGCCAGATCCTTCCTGACCCTTAAAAATGCCTATTTTTTTCCCCTCAGAAATTTCTTTTTATCAACCAAGCTTCATTTCCTTCAAACTGGATCACCTGACATTTCTATATATCATTATTTCTTGAGTCTAAGACTACTTTGTCTTAATCAACTATATTGGGTTATAATTTACATGCAAAATCTACCCATTTTAGGTGTTCACTTAAATACACTTTAACCTATATACCACTGCATAAAACATTTCCATTATCTAAAAAATCACTGTAGTTTATGGTTTTGTCTTTTCCAGAATTTTTTGTAAATGGAATAAGACAATGAGTACTCTTTAGTCAGACACTTCTTTTTTCACATCTTAACATTTCTAAAATTGGATGCATCCTACAGTGAGTATCTAACATGGTAGTGTTTCTTTTTCCCCCTAAGAGCTATAACAAAACAAACAACACATCTTATGAGGATGTCTTCAAATCAGTATCGGTAGCCTACCTAGTTGGTCTACCAATGAGTCTGAGTAGGGTTTTATGCTGAGCAGGTGAGAATCTTTACTCTGCCTTGTAGGTTACCATGGTGCCTACAGTTGAAAACTGGTAGGAACTAAATAAATACTGCAGAGGGTGGTGATAGTGAGTTTCCAATAGTGTTCTAGAAATATCTTTTACACTGTGACTGAGCATATTAAATCTGAGGTAGCATTTCTCAAATTTTTGTTCCATGGACAATGAATATTACTAAGATACTAATAAAAGGGAGGAGAAGGGGGTGCCAAGGAGCCAACAGAATAGAAATTTGAGAAACATTTCTGACAACCTATTACTTACAGATTTACAATTTATTAGCATGCTGAAACTTCCTAAAAGTCCTGCTGCAAAGAAAAGAACATTCAGCTTCACTTTAATCTCAGGTTTGTCTGACGCTGGTGTTTTGTGGAGTATCCTTCAAGAGTTTAAAGAATACACCTTGTGAAGGACTGGTCTGAAGCATAAACATGAATACAAAGAATGAGAATGAGAGGGAGAGCTGGGAGTTGCCTGTGTCAGCTACTTGGAAGGCTTAAGCTGGAGGATGGCTTGAGCCCCAGGAGTTGGAGTTGGAGGCTGCAGGAGTTGGAGGCTGCAGGAGTTGGAGCCAGGATAGCACCACTGCACTACAGCCTGGGACAGAGCAAGATTTTGTCTCTTGGGGGAGGTGGGGTACAAAATTAAAAAAAAAAAAAAAAAGAATAAATCGAGTAAAGCTATACAGATTGAATATCTCTTATCCAAAATGCTTGGGACCAGAAGAGTTTCAGATTTTAGAATTTTTGTTTTTGGAATATTTACAAAATACGTAGTGGTTTGGCATCCCAAATTTGAAAATCTAGAATCCAAAACTCGAAATGCTTTCATGAGCACTTCCCTTGAGCACCGTGGCAGCCCTCAAAACGTTTTGGGTTTTGGATTTCAGCTTTTCAGATGAGGGGTGCTCCACCTATATTTGAGCAGTCCCAGTCAAGCCAGAGTGATGTGGAGACAGGTACCTTCCTCCTCTCCACAGTCTCATTATAGCATGAAGGGACACGTGGGCAGGCAATCTTTCCTAAGAGGAAGCGAAAACAACACAAAATCTGCCTTGGCTAATCCCTTAGGTAACATGCCCAGGGCAGATCATTGAGGTTCAGTGAGAAACTCTGTGCCCAACCCTCTGCTCAGTGCTCAGGCTTCCCAGTGGGGAGCCAGCTATGGTGTTTGTCCACTGTCTGCTAGGCAATTTTAATTGAAAAGAAAACGGAAGTAGGAAATAGCAATGACTGGCTTAGACAGGGAGGAGTCCACCTGCAGGAATTACCTGACAGCAAAGTTTTTCTCAGAAAGAGCATGGATCCCATACACAGAGATGAAAGGAAACCCAAATGGGCCAATTGAAATCAGGCAGAGACGGAAAGGAATGAATGTACAAGAACTCATGTTCCTTTTTTACAGTATTATTTTTAAAAACAGTAAAATTGACTTTTTTCTATTGGCATACATTCCTATGATTTGAACACATATGTAGACTTATTTACCTAGTACCACGCTCAGGATATAGGACAGCTCCATCACGCTGCCCCGTACAAGTCAGAGCCCCCAGACTCCACCTCTGGCCACCAGGCACCTGATTTCCATAACTATAGTTTTGTCTTTCTGAGAACTCCCTTTCCTTTGTGATCCCCTTTGCTTAATTTTTTAATGGGGACCTGCCGGTGTGTGTGCAAAGATCTCCAATGCCAGCATGCTCTCTCCTCAACTGTTTCTCTTTTGTTCTTTACTGACGCTAACATTTATTAGCACCGATTACATACCAGGCACTTGGCTAAACTCTTTGCATACAGCATCTCATTTTAATCTCACAATAGCCTTATAATATACGTACATCATTATTATCTCCATTATACAAATATGGAAACTGAGGATCAGAGAAGTTAAGTGACTTGCCTAAGGCCTCACAGCTAACAAAAGACTGAATCCCAGCACAAACCCAGCTCCACTTAACCATAAATCCTTAACTACCATAGTAAGCAATAACAGGGAGGGGATTGTACCTAGGTGCACCGAAAGCGGGTGGGGGCAGCACCAATCTGGGGCCGGGTGGTTTTTCAAAACGTGTGCAAATGTGTGTGGAGCTGCAGGACCATCTGGGTCTCCTGACTTCCTGACCTCAGCCCCTGTTTTTGTATCTTCCTCCACCTGCTACATATGTCCTGGCCGTCCCAGGGGCGCTTGCCTGCTGTTTTCAGGGACCTGGAACGATTTAGCAAAACCCACTGTATCACAGCTCTGTGGCAGGACACATCCACTGAGCCCCAGGACAAGGCTGGCCTCTGCCCAGCCTTGATTCCCTCATGCGCTTTCTGACCTCATTTTTCCCCTTCAGTTGCTTGCACCACCAGCTGAAAAGTTTCTAGGACAAAGCCACCTGGCGGGGGCAGGTGTGTTCTCGCTGATAAGGGACCAGTCAGGCAAATGTGTGTGATTGCAGGATACTTAACAACGCAGGCAGAAAGCCCAGCCCCACAAGGCCCAGGGTGGTGACACGTGTTGGGGAAGGAAGTGCAAAGCAGGAGTGAAGGAAAGGCAGAAAAGTTCACAAAGGTGACGCTGAGGAGGTGGACCAGATTCTCGTGTGTGCACGCTTTTCCTTTGAACTTGCTGCTTGGGGAAGTCAAGTCAGGGAGTTTTCTCCTAGAACACATGCATAGTTTTTCCAGGGTCCTGGAAGTGAGTTGCAAAGGCAGCATGTGCTGGGAAGAACCACACATCCGAGTCACAGCCACGATCACGTGTGGTAAGAACCACACATCCAAGTCATGGCCACAGATCATTTGGGAGACGAACAAAACAAGCCAGAAGTCGGGGGACCAAGGAACATCTCTGGATAGCACTTGATTAACAAGGAGGTGGGAAGGTGTGACTTTGATTAGAAAGTATTGAGTCACTTCAGCAATCACAGCAAATATTTATTGAGCACTTACTATGAGCATCACTGTGCTGACAGCTAAGTGCCATGAGCCACCTCATTTATTGCTCACAGCCACCCTCTGAGGTAGGTACTATTATTATCTCCAATATACAGATGGGGAGCTGGAGGCCCCGAAGTTTAAGTGACTCACTCGAAGTATATAACTGCTGAGGGGCAGAGTTAGGACTTGAATTTTTATTTTTCTCAAACCTAAGCCCACGCATTCTTAATGTCTCTGCTTTACTGCTGGTCCTAATTAAGAAATATTATTTATGATTATTATTATTTTGAGTTGGAGTCTCACTCTGTCACCCAGGCTAGAGTGCAGTGGCACACTCATCACCATTGCAGCTTCGACCTGCTGGGCTCAGGAGATTCTTCCACCTCAGCCTACCACGTAGCTGGAACTACAGGTGTGTGCCACCATGCCCAGCTAATTTTTTGATGTATTGTAGAGATGAGGTCTCGCCAAGTTGCCCAGACTGGTCTTGAGCCCATGGGCTCAGGCAATCCTCTCGCCTCCGCCTCCCAATGTGCTGTGATTACAGGCATGAGCCACACGGCACCTGGCCCAGAAATATTATTAAATTGTGACAGAATGGGGAGGAAGAGAGATCAGCTATTCAGGAACTGCAACCCTTTCAGGCGTTTGCCAAGTTCCTTCAGGTTGACTACGTCTTGGGAAGGACTGAGTGGGATCTGCACCGCCAGGGCCTCCCATAAGTAGGGTGGTCTTGGCTGTCGGTCTGAAGTCACTGCACGTGTAGAAACCTAGTCGTTTCTAAGTTTTCTTTTTACACAGTTGGCTTGGGAGAGTTTTAGACATGTAGGCACAATGGGCTATTCTTTCTCTTTGGGGCTGGCACCATGAGGTGTGACTGCTGGTTTCACCTAGTATGCCGGCTGGCACAGGGTGCACCCAGGCTCTCTGAGCCAATAAGAGGAGCTTGACAAGCTTGTTTTTTAGATGAGCCTGGGGGAGCAGGACAGACTTGGGGTTTAAAAAGCACATGGGCAGGACACTAAATGAAGTCTTTCAGAGTGCCAGGTTATCAGTGAGCCCTCTAAAGAGGTGTTTTTGCAAAATGGCCCCCTGTGACACCAGGTCATTTATGCCCTCCTAGGGGAGTACTTTATACTTAGTATCCTCCCAGCCTGAACTCATCATGGAATCAAGTTCTGTAATAATACCTATTACCCTCTCAGGTCAGGACCATAACTCCTTCTGTGTTTTGAACATAGCTCATGCCTGGTGGGGCACCATAGACAGCCAATAACAATGTGAGCCATGATACCGATCTTCCAAATGCCTTTCATCCAAGGCTCTCAAAATGCTTTGCAAACACTAATTAAGCCTCACACTGGCTCTGTTTTTATAATGCATATTCCCATTTTACAGAATTTTAAATGGAGACCCAACAAACTTAAGTGGCTGGCCCAAAATCATACTGCAAGTTTAAATTAATGTTAATGATAACGCTTTGTATTTACATTACAGGTGTGTTATAAGGCCAAACGAGTATACTGCAGAGATTATTTATGCATCATCCTGGAGGAAGGAGGGCAACAAGCACTTGTAGCTTCCGACTAAATTGGCTAAACCGAGGCAGAGCAGGCAGCGATGCGGAAAGATTAGACTGAAGATGTGAGTCCAGTCTCCCGACCCCCAGAGTACGGCAAACAGTTCCCTTAACCCAGGGTGCTTGCGTGCTGACAGGAACGATAGTTATATTTGTGGGAATAGAGACAGTTGCAGAATGACTGTCATATTTACATCCAGAAATGGGTGTGCTCATATCCCCACCAAGAGAGTGACAGGGAAAAGAGGAGTCACTTCAAGAAAGGGCAGTTCAAGAGATGAAGGAGCAGGGTGGGCTGGGATGGGGTGTGGCTTTCTCTCTAGAAGAGCGCCTTTCTCATCCTGGCAGGCCTGACAGCAGGATCCCTTGATGGCTTGGTTCTGTACTTCAGCTTCATGACAGGATTTGGTCCAGGGCGGTGTGGGTCGTGGGTCCAGATGCAACACTGGCATTGCTGCCTGATGTTACAAGTTTCCGCAGGAGAGTCCCAGGGACACCCAGAATCTTCCGGCTGTTTCTTACATGTGACCAGTTCTCACCTCAATTCTCTGTGCCAGAAGGGGCAAGGGAATCCTCTATGGTTCAAAAACACGGTAACTGTGCATGCACTCGGTGCTATCTTTTCTTAAGTACACACAGCCACATCGAAGAAGATGAAAGCCTGAGCAAAAATATTCCAGCTGATAAGGGACTTGCCTCTCCCAGTCTGGCACCATCTCCCTGGGGAGTGAGGAGACTCTACTGAGTGGGGGGATGGGTCTCAGGAATGCAAGAGGGATTTGCTGACCCAGCGAAAGAGACCTTTTCACTATAAACAAAGCATGTTGAGAACGATTTGCTTCCCCACCCCCACTCTGCTGAATCCAGGCCTGTGGACTCCGATTGACAACTGCATCGGGGGCCAGTGAAAAGACTTGGAGTGCCAAGTCAGTTCTGGAATGTGTCCACACACACACACAAGCACAACAGCAATAAAGACGTCACACCAAGGTCCTGCCGCTTCCGACTTCATTGGTGAAGGCTGACACATGCCCCTGCCATGTGGATGGTTCATAAGCGCAGCGAACCCAAGAAGGGGTGAGCTCTTGGAAGGAACATTTCAGAAAATCGTTCCGAATGAGTAACACAAAGCTCTTCTCCTGAGCAGGGAAGGAGTCCGTGCAGACCCTCCCACACACAGTCGCCTGGCATGGCAGGGCACCTAGAACCCTGCTGTTAGCATGAAAGCTTGCTTTGGGTAAGACTACAAAGAATGCACCTTTGGATTTTCAAGTATGCCAACCACCCAAGCCACGGCTTTCTGCATGTACTCTGGTACGTTGACTCCAAGGGTGACAGTGCAGACAATCCTGTTGAACTCACAAGGATCACGTCCTTCTCTCCATTCATGTCCTTACACAGCCTATCATGACATGGCTCGCTGCCGGGTCTGATAAATCCCCAGGGCATGCTTGCGGGGCTGGACAGAGAGGGATTCACGTTATCCCAACAGGGAAAGCATTCCAGGATGATCTCCTGTAAGGCTGATTTGGTTTTTTAATTGCAGCCTCTGCAGTGTATTTTCTGTGTGCTTTCTTCATTTCGCAGAGTGAGACACATCTGTGGGGCTCCCATACACATCTGCTGCACTTCACAGCCCAGCCTTGCTATCAATCAATCCACCCACATACACGCTTCCCTCCTGCACAAACGGGCGACAAGTATCCTGATCGCTCAGAACAGATTATGAATGGGCACTGTCATAATGGTGCTTGATGACTAGGGTGGGAGGATGGATTTCGGAAAATTTCAAACAAAACCTGGCATTTGGAAACTTCTCAGAGCCCTCAAAGGCAACAAGCAGTTGGATTTGTTATTCTCTTTTTCCCCACCCTCCGTGTATCTCCCATGCACTGGTTTGGTCTTAAAAGTGAGAGACCAAAAATAAAATAGAAAAGGCTTTCCTTCTTCTACCTTCTGGAAGGACAAGAGGAAAGGAGAATTTGGAAGCTTTAACAGCTCTAAGAGAAATTCTTAGACGGATTAGGTGGGCTCAGGACTCCACCATGGCTCAGTTAAAACAATCACTGCCCACAGAAACTTGTCCCCGGGGCGCCACCAGTGGCATTCTGGAATGTAACTGCAGGAAGACAATCCCGAACTCCTAGTATACACAGATCCTGCCTCCAAGTAGACACGAAATTAATAAGAGCTTTCTTACCCCATCCATGTGGATTCTGATATTGGGCATCAGCCGGAAAGGGCTGGCCTGCAGACCTCGGGGGCCGGTCCTGCTCTTCCTGCCGTCTTGCAAGGTCAGCGTGCCGGGCCTGCGGAAGGAGCCCCCTGTCCCGGAGCTCTGGCTTGAGCGCACGCCATCCAGAAGTCGCACGAGCAGTAGGTTGGCCGGCAGCGCCTCGATGCTGCAAAACACCGGGGTCCTGCATTCGGGGCACCGCAGCTCCTTGTGGGCCTTGAAAACCCTCTGTAGACATGGCTTGCAGAAAGTGTGCTGGCAAGGAAGGACTTTGGCTGTGACATCGAGCTTTTCCAAGCACACTGGGCACTCCAGAAGATCAAGTAACGTCCAATCATCCATTTTATTTTAAAACTCTAGTCCGGAGCTGGAGGAGCGAGGCCTACATTGTAGGGTGAGCCGAGCCAAGGACGCAGAGCCAGTCTCTTGAAGCGTCAGAATTCCTGCCTGCTTGGAGGAGAAAGGAAGGGAGGGGAAAAAAATGTGACTGCTCTGAGAGGTATATCCCACCTACATTGAGACAGTGTCTCATGAGGCAGTTTGCGAGTACTTTGTTCCGGCACCCAAGTTTCAAATGACTCATTCTGATTCAGTGCTAGCAGGTATAACACTCAACGCATGCCTGCTCTAAGGATCCCAGGGAACATTCTGCACAGGACTGGCTGCGCGCTGCCTGTGTAAACCAGAGCAACAGCACGGGTCTGTTGAACTGCTGCCCACCCTTCTCTGCCAGCTGGGGCTGGAAGGAGTCCTCTGCCCCGCCCTGGGGAAGGTGCGCCCACAGGCTCAGGTCTCACACCAAAGCCCCTTGGAAAGTGGCTTCTGGGAAGCCATCGGCTCCTCCCTTTCTCCCTAGATCTAAGCGTGTCTATTATCCGCATCACAGGCAGATAAGTCTAGGTGGGCAAGCTTATCAGAAGCTCTTACAGTCGTAGAATTCTTTCCTTCACAATAGATCTTGTTCTAGCAATGTACCTGAAACATTTCCAGTAGAACCAACCCCATAAAAATGGTTTTGCTTAACTATAGGCCCATGTACTTGGAAGCTGTGTTTTTCTTTTTCTTTTTCCTCCTCAGATTGTCTTAGCATCAGAGACAATATTCCTCCCACAAGATAAAGTCGCACAGCCTGTTTAGTTACTTTGACAATTGTTCTCGGTTTCAGCTGAAGCAGATAGGAATTCTGGATGGTGGTCACAACCTGGGAAGCCAAGATGGAGCAGCGCATGGAGGTAGGGGCTGTGCATAGTGCGCGCACACGTGCGCGTGTGTGGTCTGAAAACAATCCTTGTTCCAGAAACAAGTTACCTTCTGGATGTAGAAAGATAAGCCTCCAGGAAAGAGAAGTCTCCTGGGAAGAAGTCGGCTGGCAGGAAGGCCGGGGCCCCACAGCCCCCAGGGAGCAGGGGACCCGCCGCGGGAGAGCTGGCGCCCGGCCTCCGGACTCCTCCAAAGCGGCCGCGCTGCGTGGCGTGCGGGGGACACTGACCTTGGCTGCACCCTGGCCGGGCTGGCTCATCCCTTCCTCTGCGCCAGGCACTGCTCCTCCCGCCGCCTTCTTCTCCCCAGCACCACCGCGGCCCGCGCTTTGAAAACTTTAACAAGTCGGTCTACTGGATCCAGGTCTCGCCTCACCCAGCCCTGTTAACGCTTTCACCGCCAGGCTACTGCCTGTTGGCCATGCCTTTTTTTTTTTTTTTTTTAACCCCAACTCTGCTGATCTTTCCTTTAGTTAACTGAATCGTTTTCTGGGGAGAGATTGCAAGAGGTAACATAGAAGTCAGACCCTAAGGTCAAGTATTTACCAAGTTTATATCTTCACTTCTCCCATTTTCTCGCCTATCCAAGGAGTTGAAACCTGCTCCATTGTAAACACACCAAAGGGATTGTGTTTATCTTAAACCTTTACAAGGATTTCCTGGGAAGGTCAAGCATATTAGTGGCAGCTATGATAACAAGGATATGCCAGCCACCTAGAAAATTCTGCTCTTTGATAATCATAGTCAATCCCTGAATTCAGGGACCCCCGGGCCTTTAGTGATTTTTTTTGCTCAATCTCTTTAAATCAGAAAACGGTATCCCGTAGATACACATACTTGGAAAATCAGAGTACAAAAGGACTTTTTCAAACAAGGAAGAGCAGGGTCTCTGGCTATCTTCCTGCCTTTTCATATCCCCAAATAATGTCTATCCTTCTATTTTTTGATGTATCAATATACATGTCATGTAAAATGACAAAGGTATTCAACTGAGTAAGTTAATAATAATAATCATAGTTAATACTAGGATGGCCCTTATCTGTGCCAAGTTCTGTGCTAAATACTTTACCTACGTTAACCCTTTTAACAACCCAAGGATGCAGTGTACTCATCTTTGCCTTCATTTTACAGATGAGGAAACTTGAGACACAGAGAGGGTAGATAACTGATCCCAGGAGTCACAGCTAGTCCAGGGCAGGTGGTCTGTGCTCTTAACTGCTATGTCGTGGAGTGAAACTACTTTAAGAGAAGAGGCGCCTCAAGGGAACTCATCCCAGTCTAGGATGGCAGGAAGTCAAACAAGATGGCCCAAACGGACCGCTCAGACTCTCAGCAGATGAGGCAGGGGTGCCCAAAGAGATCAAGAGATTCCCCAAGGTTGCCCAGTGAGTTAGGGGCAGAACTAGAACTGGAAACTGAGTGTTTTGGTTTTTTTGTAACCGCGTCTTCTCTCTCAACATGAGGATGACAATTTTTTATTACACAGAAAGTACTTAGATACAGCTCCGTGGGAATGTCTTACAAGGGGGCCAAGAGTCCTGACAACAATGCAGTAGTACATGCTTTTCAAAGTGCTTTCAAGTCAGTTTTCAAAACAGGCACAAAGCTCAAAACAAGGGCGAACTTCAGGATGGGGCGCATGAAATGACCTGTCTTCTGAGCACTGAGGCCTGATGTTGACGCATGTCAATTTCAGAGAGCACTTTCAACTCTTATTTTTTAAATCTCCCTCAACAACATCACATCCCATTCTGCTTGCCTGTCTCCTCCAGTTAGTTCCCACTCTTGATTCTGTGCCTCCAAGAAACTCCTTGTGGCTCTTTGCGGTCTGTCCCTTTATTCTCTTTTCTACTTAGCAAAGCTGAACCAGTCTCTTTTTGGCCCTGCAGTCCCCTCACCCTGAGCAAGGACTGTTCCAGTGCTGGAACTCCTGCTACAGGAGTTGGCAACACCCTGCCTCCCTCCCTCTCTTGCTCTTAAACACACTGTCTCCCTTACGTGCCCTTATCTGCACCTGTATGCACATGCGTACATAAGCTTGCATAAGGACACACACACACATAATCTTAATACCAGTGCTAAGACTTTGTTTATCTCACTGAATTCTCCCAACCACCTCGTGCGGTCCTGCAACTTGCCCAGGGTTACACAGCTTGTAATCTGAACCCAGTTTGTTCTCCTTCCAGAGCCTGTGTTTCTTTTCATGTTATAAGGCCATGTGTATGCCATAAGTACATCCCTATATCTTTAGAAATCCACATGTTTATACATATATCTATATTGTACACACCAGCTGATCCCAAGGCCAACCTAAGACAAAATAGTGATGTCAAAAAGGAAGTGGGGCTTTCTCACTCTTACTGTTTGTAGTTTCCCCAGTCTATGGCCCCTTGTGAGGTATTGTCTGGACATAGACTGTTTCCCCTATACCTGGCTTCTTTCTGCCGCCTCCCTGAGGGAGCGGCCTCTGGCCAAGGCTGGACTCTGAAGGGTATGCATGTTCCCAGTAATGAGTCATGGGATGCAGGTGACCAAGCAAAGTTGAAGAAAATGTAGTCCTTACACTTAATCAATGTAATCGTAAACACCGGTTCGGGATGATTAACTTGATTGCTTTGATTATAAAACTGGTTGCGGGTTCTTCTGACCTCCTGGAAGTTTCAATAAACCAGTGTCTTTCCCTGCTGGACTTCCAGGTGACTTCTTTGGAATAGGTAAACATTACACACAAGCCTTCTCAGATTTGGAGTTACAACATTATACCCACCACACCCTTTTGTGGTCAGTGGTCTCTAAAAGCTTCAACCCCCTCCCCCATCCCTAAGAAAACACAATCAAACTAGCTCAGTTCTAAGAAGGCAGGAGAGATCCAGTGGGCTCCTTTTTCCTGGCATATCTGGTAATTAAACATTTAGCCAAATAGAATTGTGATGGTAGAATTTTAGGTGCTAGTGGAGGATGGAGAACGTTTACACTGAACAGAAGGAGTGGTCTTTTAGCACCTCTCAGATCACACCCTGTGGGTGGTCCCTGGCATCATCCACAGATGAGGATAGTTAGGAGAAAATTTCTTTTGACACTTTTAGAGAAGATGGAGATTTTATATGGAGATTTCATTCGGGGCATACCCAAATGCTACACTGGTATCAAATCAGATGGACATCTAATCTTTGAAAACAAAACAAAAAAGGTGAACTCTGCATACCTGTCTAGACTCCAGGCCACCTTCTCCCCATCACTGTCACCCTAGCAACACTCCTCTTGCTATTTGTTACTCTATAGTTGTAGGGTGACTATGGGCTGCACTCTTTTTTAATACCCTTGTGATATGTATGAGCTTCTGCTGCTTATGTTTACCAGCACATCTCAACTTATGTTTAAAAGAAAAAATTAAGTCTGATGACACGATTTCCCTATTCCAACCCTCAGAAGGTACCCACAGACCTTAGGATAAAAACAGCACCTTCTGACCTGTGGAACCCTGCCTGACCTGTTAGTGCTCCCCAACTCTCCTGCCTGAACTTACACCCACGTCCCACCCACCCACACTCTCAAGGTCTGCTAGCTTTCTCTCTTCCTCCTGGTTCCCGTGTTTCTGCCACAGGCTGTTTGTTCATGCTCCTCTTTCTGTCCCCAGCACATTCTCTTCCCCTTCCTCTCTTCCTAGCTACTCTCTTCCTTCCACCTTTGCTTTTTTCAACTCTTCTGCAAATTTGAGCTTTTAGAAATGCCACTTCCTCAGGGAAGCCCTCTTTGATTCTCATAAGTAGAAAGTTTGTCATCCTACACTTCTCCTTAAGAACAGTTATCATAATTGGAATTCATTAATCATCATATAACGATTTGTTTAATACCCAGCTCTCCCAGAGAGACGGTACACTCCAAGAGCGCAAGGAACTTACGTGTCTTGTCAGTGTTCTACCTTCACATCGAACACAGTGGCTGGCACATAGTATGTAACACTCAATAAATGTCCATCGAGTGGGTTTATGAATGGGTAAACAGATGAATCGTGTTCTTAAAAATTTGTGTTTAAGGCCAGGTGCTGTGGCTCACACTGATAATCCCAGCACTTTGGGAGGCTGAGGTGAGAAGATTGCCTGAGCCTACGGGTTTGAGACTAGCCTGGGCAACTTGGTGAGACCTCATCTCTACAATAAAT
>NW_007003980.1:608772-611987 GCF_000164805.1 Carlito syrichta
AAACGCTCCCACCTTTCCTCCTCTGGGGCAGGCTGAAGGTTCGACCTGAGGAGTCCCATGTGTCCACTAGGTGACTGAGCAATAACGCCTCTTTATATTGGCTTTCCCTCTTTCCCTCCCCATCCCTGACTCCTGCTCCCAAACCAATTACCTTCAAGGAAGCAAGCCTTTGTCTCAGGCTAAGAGCTGTTTCTTCCCAATTGAAGATTCTATCACAAAACAAGTGTGCAGATTGTTTGTGTCGATCAAATTTGCTTATTTATTGGAATTATAATTTTAGAGCTTTGCTATCGTCATTTGACCAGCTGTTAGCCATTTGGTGGTCTCAGGATTTCTGCCATCAAGTTAGCCATTTGTAAACCAGTCCTTAAACCCATGAAAGCGGCTCAGGTAGTTGGAAACCTAAAGCATTCAAGCTGCTGGGTCGTGAAGGCTCTCTTGACGGTCACTGGACGCTGGCTGGCAGAGGCCATGTTTTGTACATTGTTGCTTTCTTCCCTCAGTGCCTCCTGTAAATGTGGATTTATGTTTTAGATATTTAAATAGAACTACATAATCTGTTTCCATGATGTTGAATTTGCCCACATGATTTGATTTTCTAGTGATGCTGGGACACCTTTGGAACTGAACAAGGGGAGGAGGGACAGGAGGAAAGCGGGCATCCTCCCAACACTGAAAATGTGAAGGAAAGCACACTGGCCAGGGCTGAATGGCTGTTAGACGTTCTGCCCTTCTTTGAAGAACACAGGCCGGAAGTTGACTGTGAGATTTCCTCTCCAATCAGGGATGTTTGCAGGTGAGGCAGGCGTGTACTCCAAGGCATTCCTGTACTATCACCACACCCACAATAAAGTGACCCAAATTTCTGGCAAGGACAAACAAATATTGTAAGTTTTCTGGAAATGACTTACGATCCTTAAGTTTAATGAAGAACAGTTTGAGCCAGCAGTCAAGAGCTGGGTTTGAATCCCAATTCCACCAGTTGCTAGACAGATCACTTGGGCTAATGACTTGATTCCTCTGTTCCTTGGCCTCCTTGTGTATAAAATGCGATTTGTAGAGGACCGACCTCATTGGGATGTTCTGAAAAGTCCACCGAGATGACACATATAATAAGTGCTTAATAGATGTAGGGTTCTTCTTTCTTCTTGTTTGTAAGCAGATGTCATAAAAGACCCAGGAACCAGAGGATTCTTACTCTAGCACAAACTAAGCCCCAAGAAAAACATGCTAGATCAGTCAGTTCTTTATTGACCAAAATGCTCTAATACAATGTATCCCTAATTTCAGTCATTTGAATTCCATCTCTATACCTTTTGCCAAAATGACATATATTTTTTTAAGTGTCAAATCACTTTTTATTGAAATAATTTATCTTAAAAGGAAGCTTTAAAAAATATCTTTGTAAATGAGAAACCAGTTTCACTTGCAGCAATTTGAAGGTGAAAGTAAATGCACATTTAATTAAAACAATAAATGTCATTGAATTCCAGTTAAATGCTATTGTCCGCTTAGATCCGATCTTGAGACTTGAGCAATTTGTGCTAAAAAGGGATTAGCAGGTGTTAGAGATACATGAAAGACTAGCCCTCATCAGAGGCTTTCTTCTTGATGTTACCAGAAGAGGGAAGGAGAAATGAAAAGAGAAACAACTTTCTCACTGTGTGAGTCAGTGTTATTCCTTTTGTGTCAGGGAAACCCAGGCTTTGGGAAACTCTGGTCTGGTGTATCATAAAGGAATCTGGGTGATTGTGAAGAACCAAAAGGGGTTACAGAAACCTACACATTGTCTGTACCATAAATGGTGGTCCACCCAATTTACATCTGGTGAGAGACTCTTATTTTCATTTGCTCCTCTTGATTTTCTTCTTTTTAATTTTTAATTTTAAATATGTGGAGTACAATTCAGGGTTAGGGATACTAATATTCATTATGCAGGTAACCTTGTTGATGAGGTGTGCCCCTCCTCCTATGGCAGTTTCCCACTACTGCCAATCCTTTTCTTATAGTATTACAATAATTGTTCAAGGTCCACTTATGAGTGAGAACGTGTGATACTTGGTTCTTTGTTTCTGTGATAGATCACTCAATATCATAGCCTCTAAGTCCATCCAAGTTGTTGCGAAGTTCATAATTTTGTTCTTCTTTATGTTTGCATAATATTCTATCGTGTATGTACCACATTTTTTGTATCCAGTCCTCTTTGGATGGGCAGCACGGTTGGTTCCATGTTTTTGCTATTGTAAATAATGCTGCAATATACATGTTGATTTTCAATGAGAAAGAATAGTCTACTAAGTATTTTTGTTTTCTTTCCTCTACAGAAGATCAGATGGACGTTCTGAAGGCAGCTTTGTGAGAGGAAACAATAAGTAAGAACGCATATTTTTATTCTATTATTATTAGAAAATAATTCACCTGGTAAAATCCAAGCAAAGTCTGTGGTCTAGTTAATTGTATTGTGCCAAGGTCCATTTCCTAGTTTTTATAATCTGTTATAGTTATACAAGATGTTATGGTTGAGGGAAAACTGTGTGAAGGATACAAGCGACTTCTCTGTACCATTTTTGCAAGGTCTTGTGAGTCTATAATTATTTCTCTAAAAATGTTTAAAAATGCAATATATAGCCAAAACCTTAAAAATATATATCTACCCTTTGACTCTGAAATGCCACTTCTAGAAATTTATACTAATGTAACAGATATATACTCAAGTATGTTTCTCACAACATTATTTATAATGGTGAAAAGTTAAAAGCAGCCTTAATGTACAACGACAGGGGAATGGGTAAATAAATGGTGGGCTATATATATATATATTTATATGCAATATATAAATATATTAAACAAATATATAATCTATATAAACAAATACTATGCAACTATTGAACATGATAAGGAGATGGGAGGAACACGAGGCCCCCTTAGGCCAGCAACAATTGTGTATTTTGGGTAAACTGTTGTGAGGAAGGAAATCTCAGAATGAGATTACAAAAATTGTAAAAGCTGAATAGCCAGCTGAAAAACTTTGGCTGTTTGTTCTGCAACCAACAGTCAACCGTTGCTGTTTAAAAGACAAAACCCAGCCCGGCTTGGCGGCTGAGCCTATAATCCCACGCCTTTGGGAGGTTGATGTGAGTGGATTGCCTGAGCCTGTGGGTTCGAGACCTGCCTGGGCAGCGAGACCTCACCTCTACAATAAATCAAAAAATCAG
>NW_007003980.1:612007-630146 GCF_000164805.1 Carlito syrichta
GGGCGTGGTAGCGCATGCCTGTAATTCCAGCTACTCGGAAGGCTGAGGTGGAAGGATCTCTGGAGCCCAGCAGGTGAGGCTGTGGTGGCTGGGAGCAGCCACTGCACTCCAGTCTGGGTGACCAAGTGAGACTCCAACTCAACAACAACAACAAAAAAGACAAAACCCTACGTGCTTTGCAAACCTCCAACAATGCATGTAGTCCATTTGCAAAACTCCCCCTTGCTCTGCAGGCAATCCCCGACCCAAAATGAATCCCCCATACTGAATCCTGATACAGTGGTATAAATGCTTCTATTTGGCCCCTGCCTCTTTGCTGACAGCAGATAGCATTCTCTGCTGCCTCTGCCCGAGGTACCCTTCACAATGTAGCTTCCCTTTAATAAGTCTACCTTTCTTAACTCAGAGCTATCTTGGTGAATACTTTCACCCCTCCTCTCCACAACTCTGGTCATATTATACCCACTCTGCCACATGCAGCAGGAGATGTATGTTTAACGATATGAAGGACATTCACAATTAAGTGAATGTAGAAACTTAAGTTATATGAGTTCAGGTTATGTAAAATGACACACACATATGTATAAGATTGAGACTAGGAGAATGGATGCCAAAATGTTAGCAATGGTTTTTTTCTGGCCACTAGACTTATTTATTAATTTTTTTTCCATTTTGCTTATGTGTGTTCATAATTTTTCTATAATGAGCATACTGTACTAGTGTAATACATTTTTAAAAAGATATTGAAGATAGCTTAAATCATGACAGATTTACTATTATAAAAGATTTGCAACAGAGGGAGTTAAATCCTATAATCCTAGCAGCCTATGCATTACAATTGATAGGCTAGTCATTTAAAAAATAAATAAAATTATATAGCCCCAAAACTGTTGGAAGCAGATGTTAATCCACACCAGATACTGTGCCTTACAAAAGAAAAGAGCTGGAATAAGTCATTTGGCTCCTAACCTGTCTTCCTCCACTTCCTTTACTGATGAAATCTGTAAATACTTTGATTCAAAACCACGAGCAGGATGCAAGTTTAATTCTTATTAACTCAGGGCAAGTCTGTGCAAGAGCTGACAATTTGCCTAGACTGTTGGGTAACCACAATCTTGTACTTTTGATCACACAAGTGGGAAAGTTGCAAAATTCAGTAATTCCCCAAATGCTCTGATGAGTCCTAGATGTATCTCTTTATGGGTCAGCCTTCCAGGATGATATGACATACATGAGTAACAAATGATTTCCTTTTTTTTTTTTTTTAAAGGAATTAGAATTATTTTCTCTAACTGACTGTAAATGGCATTTGTCAAATCAAGTAGACATTTTTAGGGGTCCTTGTGATGGTGCTAATTATATATTAATTATATGATATCATAATTGTCCTTATAAATTGTCTGTCTTTCACACCATCCACATCCCGTGGTGCAGGAACCATGTCTGTGTTGTTAATTTGTGCCTGACACAAATAAGTGCTTATTAAATATTTGCTGAGTGATGAGGCTGACTCATCTGTGCTTGGAATTCACATTGCATTCCTGGGGAGAAAACTTGAGACTTGGAATCTGGATACATGCTTTGGAAACACAGTTTTATCACTACCAGCTACCCCATGTGTTCAAAAGCTCTAAGGATCATCTATAAACATGCGATCAGTGATGTGTTACTTCCCAGGCTTGTCATGAGGAATACGTTTCCTCATATGTGTTGGTAGCACTTAGAGCAGTGTCTGGTGCATAGAAGGTGCTCAAAAGATACTAGCCAACAGCATCTGAATTCTCCTTCTTCTTCTCCTTCTTTTTTTTTTTTTTTTTTTGAGTTGGCATCTCACTCTGTCACCCAGGCTGGAGTGCAGTGGCACGCTCCTGGTCACAGCAACCTCAACCTGCTGGGCTCAGGCAATCCATCTACCTCAGCCTTCCGAGTAGCTGGAACTACAGGCACACGCTACCACGCCTGGCTAATTTTTGATTTATTGTAGAGACGAGGTCTCACCAATTTGCCCAGGCTGTTCTTGAACCCATGGGCTCAGGCAATTCTCTCACCTTGGCCTCCCAAAGTACTGAGATTATAGGCGTGGACGACTGTGCCCAGCCTGAATTCTTTTTATCTTAGCTGTAGTCAGTCTCTTTCAGACATTGATTCGAACTTAGTACAGTGGTTATGAGCATGGGTTCTGGAGTCTGATGGCCTATGCCATCTTCTTAAATAAGAGTGTGACCTAGAGCAAGTGACTCAAACATTCTGTATCAGTTTGCTCATCTGTAAAACAGGAGTGGTAATGATAGCACTCACTCCATAGGATTACTGGGAGCAGGCACTGAGAAGATGCTTGTAAAATGCTTCAAAGAGTGCGAGGGGAGTGAGTGTTCAGTAGAGGTTGGCCATTATCCCCTATCAGGGCTCTTATCTATCATGCTGCACCTAAAGTACAGCTTAAAGCTGAGCCCAACTCCTGGCTACCTTTCCTGAAGCAGTGATTTATTTGGATCTGGCCATGGCATGACCATTAGCCCACATAGTGGCTCATGTGGTCTTTGGCACTGTGGTACCTGTAGAACTTTAAGAGGGGATGGGACTGGTTATTATGCTAGAATAAATAATAACAATTAACTTGTTTTGTGCCAGGTTCTGTGCGAAGAACCATAGCCCTGTTATTACCCCCATCTTACAGATGAGTAAACAGAGGTTTAGAGAGGTCATGTTTTGCCCAGTTAGTGCATGAGAGCTCAGGACTCACCCAAGCAGTCTGTGCTCTTAACCTTCATGACATACCATTTGCCACATTTAATATATTTTTTAAAGAGGCTATTGAAATCAACAACTCACTGCGTTTTTGATCCCAGACTTTTGTTTTTAGTCCCGTTCAGTTTAGTTGGAACCTTGAAAATGTAAGCAGCCCTCCCACAGTAGCATCAGGTTCATCTACAGGGAACAGAAAGAGGAATTGACTGAAACAGAAAGGGCGAGAGTATTCGGGGGTTATTCTTTTGAGATTTAAAAACAAAATGAGAAAGGCTAATAAATGAAATAAAGTCTAGAATACTTTTGGATAAACATTCTTTTGGTTGTCAGTAATAAATGGAGAATCCTATGCATATAACCAGAATTACCTCATTTTGTTTTTATGTCCAATTTATGACTGTGAATTGACTTTTCAACTAGAATTCTAAGATATCTCTGTCTTGCTAGATCTGGCTCTTCCTTTTGCAATATGACCCCTATGGCAATCCACTCTGGGTAGACTAAGCATGTAAGGGGGTGGTTACTGGAGGGGGTTCAAAGGATACGCCACACTCCAAACTCAACCACTCCTTGCCCCCTGCTTGGAACTAAATATGGCTTGGATTCTAAACCAACTTCAGCATTTTGGTGTTGCCTATCAAAATTTAATTTGTGTTTCTTTTCACTTAGTAGTTCTATATCTAGCAGTTTGTCCAAGAGAAATACTCACAAAATACGCCAAGATATAGAAACAAGGTTATTCACTGTTATGTCGTTTGTAGTGGAAGATGAGTGGAGCTAACCTAAATATCCATCTGGAAGGGATTGGGTTTATGTATGTGTACACACACACACACACACACGCACACACACACACACACACACACACACACACACCCCATAGTGTAGTCATACAGTGAAATACATAGATACAGTCGTGTATGTTGACCTGAATTATAATGGAAAAAAGAAGATTGTATCACACCACATATAGTATTATAGGAAGTTTTTGTAAGGATCTATACCACTGACTGCAAACTCAAGTGCATAAGGGGATGGATTGGCTTTGTAAACAGGTCAGGTGGGGACTGTGACAACATCTCAATCAACTTCAACCAATCGTTGTTAACCGGGAGGAACATCTTTGGATTTTCCGAGAAACATTGGAGATCGCAGTAGTTTTATGTCAGCTTGTTGTGGTCTGTTTGTTCTTTGTCACCTCCAAAGCTGGGAGCTCCATGCAAGTATCTCAGTTACGCAAAATCTCTTGATTTTTATTTTAAGGTGACTAATCACAGAATTAAAAAGTATGGGGTCGTCTGTGAGCTGGATTTATCTTGCGGTTCATGACATATCAGCCTCTAACTGACGTACCGGCCCACAATATGATTATACCCTGATATTAGCCCTCAATATGATTCTCCAGAGATAGCCCTTGCTAGAAGCAAGCCCTTGCTCAAAGGATGGGCAGTTCATCTCTCTATGCGACACTCCAAACTCAACCACTCCTTGCCCCCTGCTTGGAGTTAAATATGGCTTGGATTCTAAACCAACTTCAGTATTTTGGCGTTATCTATCAAAATTTAATTTGTGTTTCTTTACACTCAGTAGTTCTGCATCTTCAGAGATAGCCCTTACTTTTAGCAAGGGCTATCTTTGGAGAATTATATTGTGGACCAATATTAGGGTATAATCTTCCCCTGTTTATTTTATACATTGCTTTGTTTGAGGTTTCTGCAGTGCATTTACTTCTTTATAATGAAAAACCCCACAGTTACACAGAAAATACTTACACTGGCCTTATGTTAGGAAGGTCTGAACCAAAGTGAGTTTGAGTTTCCAGACCTTTACAGAATGAAACAAGTTCCAGAAGTTTGGTCCAGCTGTGGTTTTGTTACCAATTTCTAGAATCTTGGGACAGGAGTGGTGGTTCACACCTGTAATCCTAGCACTGTGAGAGAGGTTGAGACAGGAGGAATGCTTGAACCCCGTAGATCGAGACCAGCTTGGGCAACATGGCAAAACCTTATAGTTACAAAAAATTTTTTTAAAAAATTAGCCATGTGCGGTGGCATGTGCCTGTAGTCCCAGCTACTTGGGAGGCTGAGGCAGAAGGATTGCCTGAGCCCAGGAAGTCAAGACTTCGGTGAACCATAATTATGCCGCTGCACTCCAGCCTGCGCAACAAAGTAAGACCCCCGACTCAAAAGAAGAAAAAATGAGTTTGGTAGACATTGCTGGGTTTATCTATCTGCTCTGGTCTTAAGATATTTCTGGCTGTATGGAACTATGTGAGACCCTGGAGATAAAAGCAGCTTTCTAAGGGTGATAGAGAGAACGATGATACCTCTCATTTCCACAGAGTGCGTGAAGCCTGTGGGGAAATGAACACCTAGGTGACCCGTCACTCATTCTTTCCCTCACTCCCTCATTTGTTCAGTAACAACTGAGAGTGCCTCCTCTGCCTGGCCCCATCCTGAGCCCTCATGACCCCGAGACGCTATTACTGGGCTCCCAGCTTCAGAGGCGGCACAGAAGAAAATAGACTCCCATGCACCGGTGTTAAAAGGAGCACGATGAGGGTCAGCGTGTGGTGCCAGGGGAATCGCCACTGGGGGTCAGAGAAGGCTTCCCTGAAGAGGTAGCATCTCGGCTGGGTTTTGAGGGATGAATAGGAGGAATTAGCCTGGTGAAGAAATGGAGACTTCAGGCTGAGAGGCCAACAGATGCACAGACAGCAAGGGTGCGAGGATCTGGGGCCTTCTAACTGCTGCCTGTCCTCTGCCGAATCCGGGCAGAGGGTGTGGGGCAGGAGCGTCAGGCCTTGGGCAGGCATGTGGACAACCACCTGATCACAGAGTTCTTGGCAGAGCGGGCTGGGATGCCTGGGCCCCACCTACAAGCAATCGAGAGCCAGTGATGAGTTTTAACTTGGGGAGTGACGGAGATTTCCTTTTGATGTGGGGGCTATTAAATATTTATGTCAACAAATATTTTCACCTGGAGTTTTCACTTCATGCCTCCTTGAGTCTATGAATCAAGGTTTAAAAATACCAGGTCTTTAAGTGAAAAGAAATAGCAGCTTGTTTAAAAAAATAAAATCTATAAAATCGCCAGGCACGGTGTCTCATGCCTGTAATTCCAGCACTTTGGGAGGCGGAGGCAAGAGGATTGCCTGAGCTCAGGGGTTTGAGACTAGCCTAGGCAACTTGGCAAGACCTCGTCTCTACAATAAATAAAAAAATTATCTGGGCATAGTGGTGTATGCCTGTAGATCCAGCTACGTGGAAGGCTGAGGCAGAAGTATCACCTGAGTACAGCAGGTCGAGGCTGCGGTGGCCATGAGTGTGCCACTGTACTCCAGCCTGGGAGACAGAGTGAGACTCCAACTCAAAAACAAACAAAAACAAACAAACAAAGCAAAATGATGGCCGGGAAAATGTAGTTAATATAAAAGTACATCTAAGTTTTGTACCTTCCCTTGCTACTTGATTTTAGAGACATTTTGTGATGTCATACACAGTCTCCAAGTCACTTCAGCCATCAATTTGGAAAGCTGCTGGTTTTGAGGATGTGTGCATGTGTTCTGTGTGGGGAGCTGGTTAAAGACATTCAGAACAGTGTGATAATCCGCACTGAGCGAGAGGGTTCCCTGTGACACTCCCTCCCATTCTTGGCATCCATACCGCTGAGAGCTTTGCTTCCTGGGAAAGGTAGGTGAGAACTACTTCGTTAACAGGAAGAGAACCGGCATGTTCATTTCAGCAGGAATTTGTCTTCCCCATCTCACAGGAGAAAAGGGACAAGTTGGTACTTTTCAAGAGGAAAGGAGGGAGAGGTGGAGGGAGCAGGTGAAGGGGGGTGACTGCTGATACTGTCGATGTCCCACAGTTGCCAGAGAGATGGATGAGTGTTCAGCCTTGGAGCGGGGTGACCTCATCGGCCACTACAAATGCATTCATACTTGGCTTTCTGGCCTTTTTGCTGTAAAGACACATGTATCTATGGAATGTGTAAATGTGCTCCGAGAAGCTGTGAGGATTCCAGAAACAGACCAAGCAGGGTTCAAACACTACCCTGTGATTTATCAGGTGTCCAGAGCTTGGGAAAGTTGTTTAGCTGCCTGATCTGGTTTTAGAATGCCTGCCTGGTGTGGCTTTTGTGAGAATGAAATGAGATATTTGTATATAGTGTTTTGGTCTGTTTAGGCTGCCATAGCAAATCCCCCAAAGTGGGTGGCTTCTAAACAACAGACATTTATTGCTTACGGTTCTGGAGGCTGAAAGTGCAAGATCTGCGGCTGGCAGTGCTGGTGTCTGGTGAGGACCTGCTTTCTGGCTCACAGATTGTGTCTCTTCCCTCTGTCCTCACGTGGCAAAAAGCTCTGCCCCTGTGACCTCATCACCTCCTGAAGTCCCCACATCCTCACACTGTCACCTTGGGGGTTAAGATTTCATCAGATAAATTTTGAGGGGGACACAAACACTTAGACCAAGCATGTCCAACCCGCGGCCCACAGCCTGCATGCGGCCCAGGACAACCAGTAATGCAGGCCCACAAAATCTTTTAACATCATGTTTTTTTAGTGTTTATTTTCTTTGTGAACCCCATACATGGTTCCATCTTTGAAGTTCACAATCATGCTTTATTCGTGACGTTGCTTTTTGGTGGCGCATACATTTGTGAGCAGCTGTTTTCAGCAATGAGGCATGTGGAGAGCAAGATTTGAGCAAAGATTTCTGATGAGCACCTTGAGAACTCACTGAGAATTGCCACCACTTCCATGAAATCAGACGTTGATAGATTACTTTGACAAAAACAAGGCCAAATTTCCCACTGATTTTATATTGTTTTTGTTTTTCTAAATGTTTTAATAAAAAATATTAAAAAATAAAAGAAGTCTTTTTATGTGTACACACTAACTATAGTATATAATTTATGTGTGGCCCAAGACGATTCTTCTTCCCTCGATGCAGCCCAGGGAAACCAAAAGGTCGGACACCCCTGATTTAGACCATAGCGCATGGTGACCGACACCGTAAATATTTCTTTCCTGACCCTGAAGTGAAGCAGCTTTCTGTTGGTTTCCACAGGAATCATTGTTTGTCTTCCTGACGCTTTGCCATGCTTGGTTCTCACTAAGTAGGGAAACACGTTTAGAGAAGAGGGAACTTGGGGGACAGAGTGACCTGCATCCCAGGCCTGGTGCTGCTACTCACTTTGAACAAGTCACTCAGTATTTCTGAGACTTAGGGCTCCTACTCTGTAGAGTGGAAACAATAGCACCAAAGAGTTCCTGTAGTTTCTGCAGTCTCTGTGAGACGTCAGTGAAGTAAGACAAGGTTTCTAGAACGTTAGAATACGTCAGAGTCACCTGAAGAGCTTGTTAAAGCACAGCTTGCTGGGCCATCCCCAGGGTTTCAGATTCAATAAATCTGGGGTGAGGGGAGAGGTTGGCACTTTATTTATTTATTTATTTAGCTAGTTAGTTGGAGTCTCACTCTGTCGCCAGAGTGAGGGACACTCTGGAGTACAGTGACACGCTCATGGCCACCGCAGCCTCGACCTGCTGGGCTCAGGTGATCCTTCCGCCTCAGCCTTTCAAGTAGCTGAAACTACAGGCACACGTTACCACACCTGGCTAATTTTTTTGTTTATTGTAGAGATGATGTCTCACCAAGTTGCCCAGGCTGGTCTCAAACCCCTGAGCACAGGCAATCCTTTTGCCTCAGCCTTCCAAAGTGCTGGGATCACAGGCTTAAGCCACAATTTCTGGCCTTATTTATTTATTTTTGGAGTATGAGTCTCACTCTGTCACCCAGGCTGGAGTGCAGTGGCATGCTCACAGCCACCACAGCCTCAGTCTGCTGGGCTCAGGTGATCTTTCCACCTCAGCCTTCCAAGTAGCTGGAACTACAGGTATGTGCTACCACACCTGGCTAATTTTTTATTTATTGTAGAGACGATGTCTTGCCAAGTTGCCCAGGCTGATCTGGAATTCTTGGGCTCAGGCCTCTTGCCTCTACCTCCCAAAGTGCCAGGATTACTGTTGTAAGCTGCCACATCCAGTGGTTGGCACTTCTAACAAGTTTCTAGGCAACACTGATGCAAGCAGGAGTCCAGGTCCACACTCAAAGAGCAGTGCCCAGCACACAGCCAACACAGGGGGGTATGAGCTACTATCGCCTTTATATTTCGAGATAGGAGGAATATTGTAGACACCACCACCTAGCTATAATTCTAATTTTGGGATCCTTATTTTGGCTACATCAATAATTGCTTGATCTTCAATATATACAGAACTAATACAAACAGTGAGGAGGAAAGATTTAGGTTCGAGGGGTTAGGATGCACAAGTCATTGCTACTGAGGACATAGAGTGACCCAGATACATAAATGAGGAACCCCGATGACCAGGTCCCAATGTGGTTTTGTCAGCCTGGCTCCCTTGAGGCATGCCTGGATTAAAATATAAATTTCTGGGACATTCTCTTACTGCACAGGGTCCTCTGTTAGGGGTTGGGGGCATATTTTGGGAAGATTGGGGAACAGGACTGGAGACTTCCACAGGCCAGACTCTCCCTGGCGACTTCTTTGACCCCACCATTCCCAGAGTTTTTCAGTATGCGGAGGATGAATCTTCCCCTGAGGAAATCATGAGCCCTGACTCCACCTTGGCAGGTGGATGGCAAAGATAAGGGGCACAGTGACACCTCTGTCACCTAATGAGCAGTCTGAGTTACAGTTCTGAAATGAACAGCTTCTCCTCCTCCCTCCACCCACCCACCCAATACTTATACCCTCCTTTGTCATTGTCATTTATCAGGCTGCAAGGACTGCCACCTGGATCTGCAGACGCCTCCAGCCCAGTGGCGTGGGTGAATAGGACACAGCACTGCGTCAGGGTCAAGGGTCTAGGCGCCGGGGTCATCTCCTCACCTCCTAGCTTGGAGAAACAGGCAGCGAGCGGCCACCATTTTCCTATCTAGCTTGAGGTCATGATCGCATTGATTTCAAAGGATTCTCATGTGTGTGAGGTGTGTAAGGTCTCAATAAATCATAGCCATGCGTGCCTATGGGGGATTTTAAAGAGTTTGTTATTGGGATCCACTCCTTCATGCTTTCCCTGGGCTGCCACTTTTCCAGAATTTTCCAGCAATGTTCAGGTGGTTGTGGGGGCCCGAAATCTCTTCTTTTCCTGACTTTTTCAAGTGGCTTTGGACAAAAGGGAAGGGGCTTTGCTGTAGGGCTTGGGGAAGAAATGGAGAGTTAGGATGGTGCAAACTCTACGAGGAGTCTGCCCCCACCTGACCCCAGGAACAGACACTCAGTCCCTGTGAAGCGGGGGTGAGGGCCCTACGTGAGGGCTCTTTTCTCCAGGCGCTGCGGGAGACTTGGTAGCTCAGAGGCTAACCGGACAAGTTGCAACATAGAGCTGAAGGGCTTGCATAGCTCTGGGACGGAAGGGAACCGACGCTGCTTGGCTTCTCTGGGGTTCAAGGGCCCAAGAGGCAGCATCTCTGCTTAATGGAGACTCCAGCATCCGTGAGGGTGACAAGGCAGTTCCCATAGGAACTTGTGGTGGTAAGTGTCCATGAAGAACATGAGGACTGGTGCCTAAGCTTTTCCCTCTGAGTGGGGGTCATCCCTAAGCTTGGGGGAAGGACTGCAGTGACACAGGTGGGGGCAGGTGAGGTGTGGGGACTTTGGGTAGATGCAGCTGAAACCTGCTGGCTGCACTGGGCTGGGTATATGCAAGCGCCCAGGAACTGGTTGCCACCAACTACATCCAGACCCCTGGGCCTTCCCCTGTGCCCATAGGGCTGGCAGCCTCTGCTTCAAGTAGGAAAGACCTGAGAGCTCTCAGCCCTCCTTCCACAGAGCTCTGAAGAATGCTGGGTGTTAAACTCCAGTCCAAATCTATTTTCTCTATCAGATCACAAGGTCTTTATTTCTGTGAGGAAAGGGTAACTTATGTCTTAGACGCTAGGGGGTAGGGGTAACCCTGGGCTGGCTTTGCTGAGACCTAGACGTGGAGTCAAAAAGACCTGGGTTCACGTCCCAGCTCTTTTACCTTTGAGTGGTGAGGCCTCCAGCTAATGATTTAGCTTCTTCGACTATCAAATGGGGACAAAATAGCCTGCTCTACCACCAGATCACGAACACAAAAATGTTTACACAAAAATGTTTTGTAAGCCGTAATTTCTGTTAAGGGAATTAAGGAAAGGGGTTTTACCAGCCTGGGCAACATAACATCTCAAAAAATGAAAAAAAAGTTAGTTGTACCTGTTGGCTCACATCTGGAGTCCCAGCTACTCAGATGTCTGAGGCAGAAGGATCGTCTCAGGGTGGAGTTCGAGGCTGCAGTGGGCTATGGTAGCACCACTGTACTCCAGCCTGGGTGACAGAGCCAGGCCCTATCTTTAAAAGAATAAAAAAAGGAAAGAGGTTTTGGCATGGGCGAAAATGAGGTCTCTTAGGGATACTGGCATTCAACCAAAAAATGGCAACCGACAACATTGGCATTCCCTTCTTCTGAAATGATGAGGACTAATGAGAGGGTTGGGCATGGAGAAAGGTAAGAGATGGTGACATATTTGGGAGATTCCTGGGTGTCGACCACCCACTCTTGGGCCTGGTCCACAGGACACAGCCTAATCATCCCATCAGAAGGTGTCACTGGGCCAACCCCGAGGACGCAAACTGCCCCTCCCTCCACTACTCCCTGTGGTCATCTTGCTGTCTGCCTTCTGGGATGTGCACTTCCAGATCAAGGACTGCATCCTATCCTCTCTGTGTCCAGCTCCGGGCACGGGACCTGGCACCCAGAAGACATTCCAGTGGTGTTTATAGAACAGCTCAGTGAGTGCAGGGGAGGATGTTTTATTTTCCTGGACTCATCTATGTGTGCATTCTGCACACTGCCTCTCATTCTCACTCTCACTCTCACTCTCTGAAGCGTCCTGATGGCGATTCCCAGCTCTTGGAAGACTAGGCCCTAGGAGCTCAAATATTGGTGTCTGAAAACCAGGACAACCTGAGAAACAACCTTTCTGAGCCATTTATGCCTTGAGAATACACCCTGGGGGAGAAAGGACTTGGGAATGGGTAGCGGGGGTGGGCGGGACCAACAAGCAAGTCCTATGGCGCCTGTCCGTCTTGACCCAACAATACTGTTCTGTCTTCAATGGAGATGTGGATTCTGGAGGATTCTCGTCCTGGAAATGAATGCTTTTCAAAAAGAATAGGCCGATTAGAAGATACATCTGCCTGTGGCTCCCAGTGTCCTTAGGGCTGAAACAAATGGTTTGTGTGTTTTCTGAATGCTGTTATGGTTTTAAGTCAGAGAATTTCTTCATTAAGTGGGTTTCCATTGTTGCTCCTGTAACTGTCTAGGCAGACTGGTGACAATAACAATGGCAAGGATGGTGAAGATGGTGGTGAGGACAGTGCCTTCTCCCTGAGAGCTTGCCAAGGATGCTCATCTCATTTCCCACAACAGCTCTCCAGGTTTGGTGATGATTTCAACCCCACTGGTTGAGAGGGGTCCAGTGATTTACTCAAGAGAATACAGTCAGTTACCTTAATTTGTGTCCAGGCCTAATAGCAATATCTCTACCCTTCTCTGTGCCCTGAACTGCCTTCTTTGAAGACTATAAGGTCAAGTTTACGATGAGATTCTACAGATCTGCCTCTGAAGTGTCATCTGAGCTGTTCAAATCAAGCTCTCCACAATCCGATTGCCCCCAGTGAGGAGAAGTCCTCCCCCTCCCCAACGCCTTCCTTCGAAAGCTTTTCCATAGACCATCCCCAGGGTTCAGCCAGGGGCCTGGTGGAGACAACGGGGCAAATAAACAACCAAACAAAACAGAGCAAAGGACCCCAACACCTGTAACCTCTTGTGAACACAACAGCCTGGAGACTGTCAGGCTGATGCTCTTTCTTCTAGAGCGCTGCTACTGCAAAGCGTCAAGTTCCCCCCAGCAAGAAGCATTTTTATTCCGCCTCCAACGAGGCAGGCTCATCCCGAGGATTCTTACACTCTCTGTTGCTCATCCACAACGACAGCTGCAGGCACAGGCACTTCCCTTCTTTTCTTCGGTCCTGCCTCAGCCCCAGGAGGGGCTCTGAGCCACCTCTCCCCTACCCCTTCGCCTCGGCGGCTGGCACAGCTTTTAGTTCTCAGAGCATCATCTGCTTCCTATGAATAAGCTGGCTCTTTTTCTTCCTTCTGCCCACAGTGATTCTTGTGTCTGTCGGATGTACTGTGGGTACTTCTCCCGGGTGACCTGGCGTTTTTGACTAGTTGTACGTCTGAGCTAATAACTATCATGCATTAATCTGCTCCAGATACATCCTGAGAGCTTTGAACAGATATCTCATTTGCCACTCTATGGTGTTGGTCCTGGAGGTAAACCCATTGTGCAGATGAGGAAACTGAGGCAAAGGAGATGCCCAATGACACATGCCCTCTAGTGTCTAGATTCTAGAGCTTACCTTCTTTTTTATTTATTTATTTTTTATTTTGAGTCAGAGTCTCACTCCGTCGCTCAGACTGGAGTGTGTTGGCACGCTCATGGCCACCGCAGCCTTGACCTACTGGGCCCAGGAGATCCTTCTGCTTCAGCCTTCCAAGTGGTTGGAACCACAGGCGTGCACCACCAAACCCAGCTATTTATTATTATTATTATTATTATTATTATAGAGGTGAGGTCTTGCCATGTTGCCCAGGCTGGTCTCGAACCTGTGGGCTCAGGCAATCCTCTTGCCTCTGACTCCCAAAGTGCTGGAATTACAGACGCGAGCCACCATTCCCGAATTAGAACCTACCTTCTTAACCAGCGGGATTCACTGGCTGGAGGGTGTTTTGGAAACTACCATGTAAAAGTTAGAGAGCATTGAGAGTAACCTCAGGCTTTTGAAGTTCTCAGAGTCCAGTGGGCTACAGTCTCAGGAAAGGTCGGGCCAAGCGACAACAAGAACGGGTGGGGTCTACGATGCAGCCACTGACCGACTGGGATGAGCACACGGGACCATTCTCCACCTGCGAGGCAGGCACAGGAAGGGCCCCTGCCCCCGTCTACCGTCCACCTCTTGCAAGACCTCCAGGTCCTCCATACGGCCCCGCGCTTCCCTCTCCTCGCAGCCTCCCAAGAGGTGGGTGCCTGCAGGACAGCCGTTCTCCAGGTTCCAGGTAGGTTCTGACCACTGAGGGAACGTATCCGAAATGCAGATCCTGGACGTTCCCATTCAGGTGCCCGAGAGCAGGACCCAGAATTCTTTCGTACCAAGCACCTCTGGCAATCCTAGTGAATGTCCCCAAGCCACTGCTTAAAAGTAACCTCTGCTCCTCAGACCACAGCAAGAGGAAAAGGAAGTGAAAAGCCACCAACTGGTCGGGGCTTGGCTGTGCCTCCAGCCGTGGCTGGCACAAGGCCACAGCAGCACCGGTTCTGACCCCGCGGCGTGCAACTGCTGTCAACCTTCGCTCTCGACCACTCTGCTGGTGAGAATGGGAGGAAGAGACTGGGAGACTGCTCGTCCTTATCTGCAGTGCTTATTCTTGAAACTCAGTCCCATCTGATCGTTTTAAATCTTCTTTATGAGGATCAAGACTTTTATCATTTGTGCTAAGATATCCCACCAGAGGATCCTCATTTATTTATTTATTTTGAGTCAGAGTCTCACTCTATTGCCCAGGCTGGAGTGCAGCGGCACATTCCCGGACACCGCAGCCTCAACCTGCTGGGCTCAGGTGATCCTTCTGCCTCAGCCTTCCACGTAGCTGGAACTACAGGTGTACGCCACCACACCCAGCTAATTTTGATTTATCGTAGAAACAAGGTCTTGCCAAGTTGCCCAGGCTGGTCTTGAAACCCTGGACTCAGGCAATCCTCTCACCTCAGCCTCGCAAAGTGCTGGGATTACAGGCTGGAGCCACCGCACCCGGACTGAGGATCCCCATTTAGAAGAACTGCAATGGTCAGGAAAAGGTAGGGAAGACATACTGAAAAGCAAAAAAAGTTACAGACCTTCTAGGCACACGTCTGTAATCCCAGCACTTGGGGAGGCTGAAGTAGTAAGATTGCTTGAGGCTAGGAGTTCCAGACCAGCCTGGGAAGCATAGTAAGACCCTGTTTCTACAAAATATTTTATAAAATTAGCTGAGTGTGGTGGTGTGTGCCTGTAGTCGCAGTTGCTTGGGAGGATTTCTTGAGTCCAGGAGTTCGAGGCTGCAGTGAGTCAAGATCACTGCACTATTGCCTGGGTGACAGAGCAAGATGCTGCCTCTAAAAAAGAAAGAAAGAAAGAAGAAAGGAAGGAAGGAAGGGAGGGAGAAAGAGAGGGAGGGGAGAGAGAGAAAGAAAGGAAGGAAGGAAGTTAGGAAGTTATAAAGATACCTGCTTGTTTAGATGCAGATGACAATGAAGTGGCCCCCACCCAAACTTGGTTTCCCATGATTAAATTATCCTGGAGGCCCCAACTTTAACAGGATGTTTCTTCCCCCAAGAAGAGGAGTGACTGCTTATCCCATCCCAGGTAGGAGAAAACAAGGTCTACAATTAAGTTCACGAACTTGCCACTATGTGCTTACGTTGGCAGTACTGTACAAACCACCTGGTAAGTTTTCATAGCCTTGGTATATCAGTGTCTCACAGCTGTGTTCATGTGTATGTGTGGTGGTGTCTTGCTGAATGGTGTTCATTATTGTTGTCGCATGTTTTTTGTGGCGCTGTGAAAACGTCGGAGCTTGAATTAGGGCAATGAACAAACACTAAATTTCTTGTTAAGCTTGGCAAGAGTGGAAGTGAAATCCGGGACATGTTAGTCCAAGTTTACGGGGAAAATGCCATGAAGAAAACAGTAGTGGACAAATGGAGTAAACATTTTTTCTGAGGGGAGAGAAAGCATCAGGGGTGAAGGGTGGTCAGGACGGCCAGTTGCAAGCAGAACTGATGAAAACTTTGCAAAAATTCATCCAATTGTGTGTCAGCTGTCTGTGAGAAGCATAGCAGACCAAATAAACATCAATAGAGAAACAGAAAAATCTTGGCATGAGAAAGGTGGGTGCAAAAATGGTCCCAAAGGAGCTCTTGCATCACGAAAATGCACCAGCTCACACAACACTGTCTGTGAGGGGAGTTTTAGCCAGTCAACAAATACCTGTATTGGAACACCCTCCCTACTCACCTGATCTGGCCCCCAATGACTTTTTCCTTTACCTGAAGATAAAGGAAATATTGAAAGGAAGTCATTTTGATGACATTCAGGACATCAAGGGTAATACAACAACAGCTCTGGTGGTTGCTTTGACAGGTGGAGTGGGTGCTGGAGTTGGTGCATAGCTTCCCAAGGGGAGTACTTCGAAGGTGACCATGGGGATATTCAGCAATGAGGTATGTAGCACTTTTTCTAGGATGAGCTCGCGAACTTAATTGTCAGACCTTGTAGGATCTTGTGGGCGTCATTCCCCAGTTGTCAAGATGCCTTTAGTCACCAGCTCCATCAGCTTTGCAACAAATCTCCTCTGCAATCGGTTATTCGATCTTCCCTGGTCCACCACATGCTTCTAAAACTGGAACATCTCTGATGGCCACATAGTCTGTGAGTTCTACGAGGGCAGAAAACACACCTCTCTTGAGTGTGTTTCACAGTGCCTGACACATAGAAGGTGCTCAGTATATGTGTGCTGATTGAGTGATGGTGATTCTGTGAATCCACAGCTTTTCTTGAGATCATTGTCCTCTAATAAGGTTCTATGCGCTGGACCAATATAAGTCGATATAAAATTTCATTCTTCTCAGACAAAATGAGGAAATTTAGGGCAGTGTCTTAAGTTTTTCATAAAGCTAAATTTATTTGACATAAAAGACTGTCAGAATATTCTAAGACACGTTCTTTTATTGACGTTAACTTTGTGTGTGTGTGTGTGTGTGTGTGTGTGTGTGTGTGTGTGTGTGTGTGTGTGTCGTAGTCTCACTCTGTTGGCCAGGCTGGAGTGCAATGGCATGCTCCTGGCCACCGCAGCCTCAACCTGCTGGGCTCAGGTGATCCTCCTGCCTCAGCCTTCCAAGTTGCTGGAACCACAGGCACATGCTACCATGCCTGGCTAATTTTTAAATTTATTGTAGAGATGAGGTCTCGCCAAGTTGCCCGGGCTGGTCTTGAACCCCTGAGCTCAGGCAATCCTCTCGCCTCTGCCTCCCAGAGTGCTGGGATGACAGGCATGAGCCACTACACCCAGCTAAAGTTACCTTTATTTTATGAGGTGATAGTAATTGATGTGACTCTGGTGACTAAATTGACTCCCCACCCCATTCGTCTGAGGAGGCCCCCGTATCGCTTGCCTCGCTTACAGGAACATTCTTCCTGAGTCCACTCTGCCCCCTTTTCTTTCAGGACTTTTAGTCACAGGCAGGAGGTGTGGATTCTAGCTGACCTGGGCGTGTCCTCCAATACAGAAAGACTCTCTGGAAGGTGATGGGTTGAAGCGCAAGGTGCCACCCTGAATTGGATCCTGGAACAGAAAAAGGATGTCAGTAGATAAACGGGCACAATCCAAATAAAGTTGATCTTTTAGTGAATGACAGTCTCCCAACATCAATGCTTTAGGTGTGATGAACATCCTATGCAGATGCTAACGGTAGTGGAGATGGAGTGAGGGTTGTGGGAAGTCTTTGTACTAGTTTTGTCACTTTTTTGTAAATCTAAAACTATCCCCAAATAAAAAAGTTTATTCACAAAAGACAGCTGCTCACACTCGATGTGTTCAACACTCCGTTTGACCGGAGTTTCCGTTTACAGCTCTAAGCTGGAGCACGCCCGCGGCCTCCTTCAGACCTTCCCAGGGCTGCCCAGTGCCCTGTGGATAAAGCCCGCCTCTGTCCCAAGCCCTGGGAATGGGCCCTGCTTGTGTCTCTAACCTCATTGCCTGGGTGTCCACGCTGCCTCTGGTCAGGGGCATGTGACTTCACTCCAGCCACACTGGCCTTCTGCATTTGGCAAGGCCAGGCTCGTGCCGCTTGGGGCCTTCACACAGGCCTCCCCTCGAGCCCTCTTCCTCCCTCGCCCTGCTCTCCAGGGCCCTGACGTGACCCTCCACGGCCCGTCCCTCTGAAGTCGTTCTCCTTCTCTGTCTCACTCTGCTCCATGTCTGCTGTGTTCTTTGAAACACCAGCCTCCACCAGTGACACCATTCGCCTGCTTACTGTCTATCTGCGTGTGGACCTCCTCTCCTGTGCAAGGGTTTCGTGGCTGCCCTGGGTGGCTCCGTCATTGCCACACACATCACCTTTCTTCCTCCTCCCAACAGGCCTGAGTGATCTGAGTGAACCTGCATTTTAGAAGGTGACATTCAGCCGGGCTCGGTGGCTCAGCCTGTAATCCTGCGCCTTTGGGAGGCTGAGGTGAG
>NW_007003980.1:630166-666985 GCF_000164805.1 Carlito syrichta
AAAAAAAAAAAAAAAAAAGAAGGTGACATTCAGAAGTCAACAATTTGCCACAGAACTGGAGCAGGAAGCCAGATCTCCTGATTCCAAATCCCCAGGTCTTTTAGCTACAGCTGGCCTCCCCGGGACTTTTGCTTATTATAATTGAGCATGCTTTGAAAGGAATCCTCAGAAAAATACACTGAATTTGCTTCAGTAGATCCAGCTGTTTGCAAAACAATAGGTCTAATTTTCTTCCTTAATGCTGCTTCTATTAACATTTTAAAGATCCCTTCATAGTCATCGCTCCTATTTTAAGTGCAAAGAAAACCGTCAGTGCCTTTCAGCGTGTCAGTTGATGGAACCCACCAGGATTCTGAGTCTCAGCCCACTCCACCAGCTGCAGCCCGACCCTCTCGCCTCCTCTCACTCCTGCTTGGTGCATCCCAGGATCTCCCAGGGGGGAGCTTCCAGGTCGGAATCTTTGCTCCTGGTGCGTTTGCTTTTGTTATTTTTGCACACGGTGCATGTTAGGTTAAGAAATATTCCAGCAGGGGCCACCAAAATATTAGGTCAGACCCGCTGCACGGGTGGCATCTGGTCTGTGATCTGGTGCTGCGAGAAAGATACAAAGAATCATACAGAAGTTAGATTGGAAAATATAGTTTATTTAGAAAGTAAATTAGAGAGAGTGAGAGAGAGGAGAGTCACCTTCCCAAGGTAGGGGAGGGGGACCAAAGCCAGGAAATCATGGCAGCCATAGCTCAGAGAGCACATGACTTGGCCAGTGCCTAACAAAACAATGGCACCTGCTGTTTGAAGTTGAACGCTTCTTTTTTTTTTTTTGAGTTGGAGTCTCACTCTGTCACCCAGTCTAGAGAGCAGTGGCTGCTACTGGCCACTGCAGCCTCAACCTGCTTGGCTCTGGTGATCCTTCCGCCTCAGTCTTCCAAGTAGCTGGAACTACAGGCACGCACTACCACACCTGGATAGTTTTTGGGATTTTATTGTAGAGATGAGGGCTTGCCAAGTTGGCCAGGCTGGTCTCGAACCCATGGGCTTAGGCAATCCACTCACCTCAGCCTCCCAAAGCACTGGGATTATGGGCTGAGCCACCGAGCCCGACTTGAAGCTGAATGCCTCTTAAACCTTTCCTTTGATGGGGGCAGGTTGTTAAGGGTGATTGTCTTTTTCAAGTCATCACAAAGGGGCAGGTGACCATACTTATGTCAGATGATGGTCAGCAGACAGATGGGTGGGTTAGTCACATGATTGCTGCCACGTTGATGGGGTCTGCCACAGAGATCATGAAGGGCTGATTAGGTTAATTTGTTTGCAAAACAAGCAGGGGAGGGGCCGTAAAGCAATTTTCAATGGCTACCTCTGAGAAACTGGTTTTTTCCTTGGCTAGTGATAGTGATTAGGGGGTAAATTAAAGTGAACGGCTAGAAAAACTTGACAAATCTAAGCAATGTTAAAATGGCTGCTCATTGGCTGAATTAACTGATGTCTTTTCAGTGTGAAATTGTCATTCCTGTCCTCTTGAATTCCTGGAGCTGAACTTTAGACTTGAAAACTTTTCTTAAATCATCTTCTTGGCTAGGATTACTGGACTTTAGAGTTGATGACTGAGGCTGGAGGAAAGCACACCTGAGCCCACTGTTGGGCGAGGTCATCACAGTTGGCAGGTGGAGAGAGGAGACAAGACAGGACAGGCAGAACAGCCAAAGCGTCTGCCCATATAGCCCATGAGCGGGTACTTCTCTGAGGCTGGAGCCGACTTACAGTCTCATCCAGGATATGCAGCCACCTATCCCACATCTGCACTCAGAGGTCTATCAGCGCCTCATCCTCAGACCTGCTCCCCTGTCTTCCTCATATCTACTGATGATCCTCTGGCCTTTCGGTGCCAGGTATACATACTGGAATCTTTTCAACATGACTCTCTCACTTCCATGATCCTGCGTCCAACTCACCAACGACACTGTTGGCTTTTGCCTTCAGAACAGATTCTCTTCCCATCCTCACTGTTGCCTCCAGGGCCGGAGCTTCCCACCCCCACCCAACTGGCCTCTGTCCCACCTTTGCCCTTCTGTTCCTCCAAGTGGCAGCCAGGGTGATCTTTTGAAGCCTGTGTGGGTGCATGTTCCTCTTCTGTGTAAGCCCTCTCAGGGTGAATACTGAATTTTTCTTTTTTTGCGTTGGAGTCTCACTCCTTCACCCAGACTGGAGTGCAGTGGCACACACACTCATGGCCACCCCAGCGTTGACCTTCTGGGCTCCAGCGATCCGAATAGCTGGAACTACAGACACACGCTACCACGCCCGGCTAGTTTTTATTTTATTGTAGAGATGAGGTCTCGCCAGGTTGCCCGGGCTGGTCTCGAACCTGCGGGCTCAGGCAATCCACTCGCCTCAGCTCCCAAAGTGCTGGGATGACAGGCTGAGCCACCGGGCCTGACCAATACTGAATTCTTTTTTTTTTTTTTTTGAGTTGGAATCTCACTCTGTCGCCCAGAATGGAATGCAGTGGCCGCTCCCAACCACCGCAGCCTCCACCTGCTGGGCTCCGGCGATCCTTCCGCCTCAGCCTTCCAAGTAGCCGGAATTACAGGTGCGCGCTACCACGCCCGGCTGATTTTTGGATTTATTGTAGAGATGAGGTCTCGCTGCCCAGACGGGTCTCGAACCCGCGGGCTCAGGCAATCCACTCACCTCAGCCTCCCAAAGGCGCAGGATTACAGGCTGAGCCACCGAGCCCAGCTAATACTGAATTCTTAAAGAGGCCTGCTGGTCCCCAGACTCCCCCACCTTCACTCTGCTCTCACCTGCTCTCCCCTCTGGTCCTTGTGCCTTAGCCTCACAGGCCTTTTGGGGCCACACCTCCCCGGGGAACAGAAGTCCCCTTTGCTAGACAGCTTTTCTGCCCCTCAAGGCTGTCCGCTCACCAACTCCAAGTCCCTGTTCAACCAGGCCTCCACAATCACTGTAAAATGCAAAACCTGCCTTGTTTTACTTTCTCAGAACATGTATCACCACCTGACATACCATATATTTTACTTACTGATTTTGTTTCTTTTGTTTCTTGTCTGCTCCCCACTAGAATGCGAGCTCTGTGAGGGCGGGAAACTTTGTTTCCCATTCTGTTTCCAGGGCCTAGGAGAGTCCTTGGCCGCTAGCAGGCACCCACACATATTCTTCAGATGAATGCCCAACGCTTTCAGTCAGGAGTTACACCATGACAAAAAGACGGTGTGAAGATGATCTGGCTGCGACATCTGTCACCCCATTGCCCGCCAGGGTTGATTCAGCTGATGTGGCGAGCTTGGCAGGTATCCCCTTCCACCCTCACCACGCCATGTGCATCCTTCCTGAAGCATGTACTTGTTTGAAGAGGACGACCGTCGCTGCTAAAGGCGAACCATTTTTAGGTCAAAGGTGTAGAAGTAGCTGTATTCTCCTGCCAGAACCTCCAAACAAGCTCTCAAGGTCCATGACAAAAAGACAGAAAATCAATTCAAGCTGGAAGGAATGTGGCTGGATCACTTCCAATTGCTGTGAGAAGCTCAGAGGGGTGAAATTTTCAGGCAGCTCTGTCCAGGAACTCCAATGAAGCCATCAGGCACGGGACTCCCTTTGTCTGCTCCCTCTGTTTTCTTTCCTGTTGGCTCCCTCCAGGCAGGTTTTTGTGGTCCCCATAGACTTCAGGCACACATAATAGCAGCTTAGCAACACCAGTGCGGGGGGGTGGGGGGGGGAAGCACTGGTTTCCTCACATTTTCATCTAGGGTCCCAGGAGACAATCTCTTTGGCCTGGCTCCACCAGGTGCCCATCCCTGGACCAGTCCCTGAGATGCGGGCGATGAAATGCTCCCATTGGCCACGTTGACTCATCTGGTCACCCCTGGAGGAGCGCTGGAGGGTATCAAGCCCACCAACACTCCAACAGTCTAAGGGAGGTTGCGCCTGTAAATGGTGCCATTTCCAGGCTCATCTTGCATCACCCCCAGAGTGATAGCTGTGAAACACGGTTCTGATCCTGTGACAGTGAAGCTCCAGAATCCTCAATGGCTCCCCATCAAAATCAAGGCCAAGCCAGGCTCGGTGGCTCAGCCTGTAATCCCGCGCCTTTGGGAGGCTGAGGTGAGTGGATTGCCTGAGCCCGCGGGTTCGAGACCCGCCTGGGCAGGTGAGACCTCATCTCTACAATAAATAAAAAAAAAAATTAGCTGGGCATGGTAGCGTGCACCTGTAGTTCCAGCTACTTGGAAGGCTGAGGCGGAAGGATCGCCGGAGCCCAGCAGGTCTAGGCTGCGGTGGCCGGGAGCGGCCACTGTACTCCAGTCTGGGTGACAGTGAGACTCCAACTCAAAAAAAAAAAAAAATCAAGGCCAAGATCCTTGGTCTGGCACTCAAGGCTTATCATACTATGGCCCCAGTCTGTCCCTTTGGTTTTATCTCTCGCCATGCCCTCCAGTATTCCCTTTGCTACAGAAACACTGGACTATGTGTTATTCTTAGGCCTCCATTTGCTCACTCATGCATGTATGCATTCATGCATACAGAGCACTTATTAAGTCCCCCCAGCCTCCTCCTCCTTGCATATCAAAGCCAACTCATTCTCAGAGTGCAATTCAGAATGACATTTTCCCTCCATCTTTCTCCCTAACACTTTGCCTATATCTGTCTTGAGGCAGCATGCTTTGGAGGGCTTGGGCTAATGTTCAACATGTACTTACCTAGTGCCCCTGTTGGTCTACAGATTCCTTGAGGACTTGAACACCCTTCCCACCACAATGATGGTGGTAATATACTGTACACACAGGAGATCTCTAATCCACGCTTGTGGAATGAATGGATAAGACTCCGAGTGGCCTTAAACTTCCGATTTCTCTTTCTTTGTCATCACTGTGATATGCTTCTTTGGATAACACATTTGGGCTAATGAAATGTTTTGGGGCCTTGCATGTTATTCATTTTTCATAACAGTATTCTGAACTGGGTATTATCTCTACGTTAAGGGTAGAGAAATAAAATCTCTGATAAGCCAGGTCACTTTTTGGCTGCACAGCTAATATGTGGTAAGGATAAAAAAGAATTCAGATCCAATATTGATTCTACGGAGACCCCCAAAACTTTGAATTTATTTATAAAAAATTGTGTATTTATTGTTACATGTTTAAACTTCAATCACCTTCAAAGGACACTCCATTTGATGTAATACACCTACTGAGATGCTTTTTCCACCGCTCAAAACAGTTTTTGAACTCATCAATTTTGATTCCTTTTAGTGCTTCTCTCGTTTTTGGTTTCACCTCTTCCATATTGGCAAACCGTTTTCTTCTGGACTTTTTTCATTGGGGAAACAAAAAAAGTTGCTCAGGG
Organism: Carlito syrichta; assembly: GCF_000164805.1. NCBI lineage: Eukaryota > Metazoa > Chordata > Mammalia > Primates > Tarsiidae > Carlito > Carlito syrichta. The sequence continues at coordinate 635,528 of NW_007003980.1, forward strand.
TGAGATCGGTTGAATAGGGAGGGTAAGGCATGGGGGAAATGGTCAAAACTGGTTTTTGGTCAAAAACTGCTGAACACTCAGCACAGTGTGGGCAGGTGCTCTTGTAAATTACCCATCATGAAGTGGGCAAACATGTTGAAAGAATCTCCAAAAAAGAAATTCATCAAAGTCGAACGCAGCCTCTCACAACAACCCTGGCTGGTATACTGATGCGGATGGGATCCTAGAATTCTTACCTAGTGGGGAAGGCCTGTGCTACAAGAAACCCACATTCCAAAAGATAATTCCAGGGTTTTTTTGCACCCCCCCCCAACCTGGTATATCAGTCATGGATATTTTGATGACAAATACAGACACTCAAGCCATCTTAAGCACAGAAGGGAATTTATTGGCTAGCCGGTGGCCCTCAAGTGCCACGCCTTTTGGGATTCATTCTCCTGTATCACCCCCTCCCTCTATGACCCTGAGCATGGATGCATGACTTGCCTGAGCTCGACTTTGGTAAGCACAGTGTAAGCAGAAGCTCGAGCAGTTGCCGGCACCTTGGGACTTGCTTGCTCGGATGCTCCCTCTTGGAACCCAGTGGTCACAACCCAAGAAGCCCGGCCACAGAGGGAGGTGAGGGGAAGAAGAACCGTGCTCCTGTGGACAGCCCCAGTGGAGTCCTCGGCCACCCCCAGCACCAACAGCCAGCGTGTGGGGGGCATATCCTGCCCTCCAGCCCAACCCAGCCTCCATGCAGTGGAAACCCCACAATCAGAAGCGAGAGTGCAGTGCTCGCCATGGAAAGCTCTTAGGTGTCAGGACAGCTTGACACTCAACAGAAATAGCAGAAACAAGGGAACCACTGATCTGTTCTGTCCAGCCCTGAACCCATAGTGGTGGGGTCTCCCACCTCTGTCCAGAAATGCCAGAACAGGGGAAGGGACCCTCAAGGAGGCATATGGAGCAGTCTGGATAGACAGAAGTGGCCGCTCCAGAGCCTGGTCAGGGTGCAATCCAGCCGGGCCTGGGCGTCAGAAAGGTGCTCCCTTCATTGAGGAATCCCAGGTGGACAGTTCAGGCTTTCAAGTCTTTCATTTCACAGGTGCGGAGATGAAGGCCCAGAAGGTCATCCTGGGGCCAAGATCCTGCTGTCAGGCCGGAACTCAGGCATCCCAGCTTCTCCCAGGACCTACCTTTCCATGCTTCCTCTGTAATGCTGGTTCTCAGGCGTGGGGTGGAGGTGGGTGTGAGCATGCATGTTTCCAAGTGTCTGACCTAGGGGGGACAGAGAGGCCTTGGTGTGAGTGAGCTGTTTTCGACACCCTGTGCCCCTGGGGCAGAGACCTACGGTCAGAGACCTACGGTCACTCCCAAGTCAGCCTCCGGGGGGTCTGGGCTAGTAGACCTGCTTCAACTCGGCCACAGCCCTCTGCCAGTCCCGACACGGGCCAGCTAGGGCCTGCCTCTGAAGGGCTGTCAGGTCTTCGTGGAGAGATGTGGTGATAGACAAGGGTTGGGACCTCAGGCTGCACGTAATGCCCTGCTTGGAGGGAACTGGAGGCTCTTTAGACAACTTGGAAGCATTTTTTTGTGAAATTTCCTGGAACATTTTGTTTCCTCAGGCAAAAAATGGCTTTTGCTGCATGAGCAACAGTTGTGTGTCTAACCCAGGGAAAGACAATCAGTTGTGGCCTCTGACAAATCAATGAATATCAGTAGGGGGCCACTTCTTCATCTTTCCTGTACCCATCATTCTCTTCCCATAACTACAGGAGGTTCATTCTGAAGGAGCGTTTAGAGCTTATTTACTAAAATCCACGACTTTAGAGGTGAAGAAACAGAGGTCCAGAGATGGCTAGAGGCTTGCTCTAGTCCACAGCAATCCTTACTGGTTAAGTTGAGATTACAGCTTTTTTTTTTTTCCTTCCAGTCAAATCCTGTTTCCACGGTACTGAAATCTCTTGGTGACTTCAGTGGCAGATCTGATTCAGGACAGGGAATAGGTTTTGAGGACAGGAGATAGGGAAGGAGCTGAGTTTCAGAGGAAACTGACTCTTAGCAGGGGGACCTCAAAGAGTGAAGAGGTCTAGATTTCTCCAGTAGAAACTCTGGACTTAACTGCAAATCTTCAGTCACCGACAGGACCCTTGGATATATAATTGTTAAGAGATTTTTGGCCAGGCTCAGTAGCTCAGCCTGTAATCCCAGCACTTTGGGAGGCGGAGGTGAGTGGTTTGCCTGAGCCTGCGGGTTAGAGACCAACCCGGGCAACTTAGCGAGACTATGTCTCTACAATAAATCTAAAGTTGGCTGGGTGTGGTAGCATGCGCCTGTAGTTCTGGTAACTTGGAAGGCTGAGGCAGAAGGATCACTGGAGCCCAGCAGGTCAACGCTGGGGTGGCCGTGAGTGTGGCACTGCACTCCAGCCTGGGGCGACAGAGTGAGATTCCAACTAAAATAAGAGATTTTTTCATTTTTTCAGGGCTCTGATTCACTTCTGAGGTTCAGAAGGATAAGAAATTTACCTAAGTTCACATAGCCAGAAGGAGTTTATTCCAAATCCTGTACCCTTTGCATTAACCCACATTGCCTTTTAAGGAACTAGGCATCATGTCTTCTGTATATAGAACTGCAAGTAATTAGTCAATGCTTATTTGTTTCAGGAAAAAAAAAAACATAGGGATAGGTAGGAGTTTACTTAAATTTAAAAGCTACACAGTGCAACTGGCTGGTAATGTGGACTCTGGGGTCAGATGGTCTAGGTTCAAATCTAAGTTCCACCCACCCCCAAGGTCATATATATCTCCGTGTAACCGTGGAGGTGCATCTGACCCCTGCAAGGTGTTCTTTTACTTCTTATCCATCCAACGGACATAGTTTTGTCATAGTGCTGTCACGAGGCTCAAAGGGACACGGTGCCTGCCGGTCACTTAACAGCGTGCCTTCAGTGCTTAGAATGTTAGCTGTTATTTGGTTTTATAAGGCACAAATTTAACTGGCGAGTGGGGTGAGACAGGAAGGGGAAGTGAAAGGAGAAATAACGACCCCCTCCTCGTATCCAGCTTGTCTACACAGGCTGATTTCTCTGCATGTCCTGAGCGCACACCCACCTTCTCTGGTAAATTCGAGTAGATGAGCTCATTCCAAAGGAGAGAGTGAGTGGATCTCTTTAGTGGCTTACCCAACCAGATGTGCACAAAGATGCCAGTAAGAGGATGGTTTCTGCAGAATTATGTAGCATAGAGAATACCCAGAAATATGCCATGTGTGGTAGCTCACGCCTGTAATCTCAGCACTATGGGAGGCAGAGGGATAGAGGATTTCCTGAGCCCAGGGGTTTGAGACCAGTCTGAGGAGCTTGGTGAGACCTTGTCTCTACAATAAATTTTTAAAAATTAGCCGGGTGTGGTGGCGCACGCCTGTTATTAAAGGTACTTGGAAGGCTTAGGTGGAAGGATCACCTGAACCTAGCAGGTTGAGGCTGCAGTGGCTATGAGCATGCCACTGCACTCCAGGCTGGGCGACAGTGAGACTCCAACTCAAAAACAAAAAAGAGAGAACACCCGGAAATAATCTGAGTTCGTAAAGAACTGGTTATCTCCATTGTGCTGCATCTCAAGTTAGGGCAGCATCGTACTTTCAGACACTTAGATCAAAACCTCTGACTCATCATTGATTCTTTTCTTTCTCTTACTGCTCACATGAATTCCTTGAGTAAATCTTGTTGATTACCTTCAAAATATATTTAGAATCTGACCAGTTTTCATTGTTTGCACAGTTGCCACCGGATCTCAAGCCACGATCATCTCTGGGGTAGATGCTGGCAACTGCCCTCTGCCTGGTCTCCCTGCTGTCACACTAGCCCTGTCTGGCTGCAGCAACATCCTTGCTGTTCTATGAACCTGTGTGTTGTCACATTCTTGACTCAGGGCCTTTGCACTCATTGTTCCTGCTGCATGGAATACTCTTCCCCTTCATATCCTCATTCCTACCTCTTCACCCACTCAAGGCTGCTTCTCAGTGATATCTGCTTTATTCTCCCTATTTATTTATTTATTTACTTATTTGAGTTGGAGTCTCACTCTGTCGCCCAGACTGGAGTGCAGTGGCCGCTCCCGGCCACCGCAGCCTCTACCTGCTGGGCTCCGGCGATCCTTCCGCCTCAGCCTTCCAAGTAGCTGGAACTACAGGCATGCACTACCATGCCCGGCTGATTTTTTGATTTATTGTAGAGATGCCCAGGTGGGTCTCAAACCCGCGGGCTCAGGCAATCCACTCACCTCTGCCTCCCAAAGGCGCGGGATGACAGGCTGAGCCACCGAGCCCGGCTTCTCCCTATTATTTTATTGCAATCTGCCCCACTGTGAGTTTAGGACTCCCAGTTCCCTTTATCCCGCTCTATTTCTTTTTCTATAGTGATGATCACTTTTCATGTAGTGTATATTATTGTTAACTTAGCATATTGTCTGTTCCCCCTGATTGGAATGTAAGCTCCATAAAGGCAAGGATCTTTGTCTTGTTTTCTGCTTTTCTTGTAGTTTAGTGCTCTATTCCTAGCACCTGGAATAGTTCCAAGCACATAGTAGGTGCTTAGTAAATATTTGCTGAAAGAATAAATTAATGAATTCTATTCTACCATTAGTTAGTATGAAATCTAAAAATCAGTGAGCAGAATCTTTATGTATTGACATGGAAGCACCTTGAAGACATGTTTTTAAATAAAAAACAAGTCTAAAGCAAAGCACTCACATAACTGGTATAACTTCATTTATGTTTTTAATTTTTATTTATTTATTTATGAGTCTTAGTTCTACTCTGTGGTCAAGGCTGCAGTGGAGTAGCACACTTACGGCTACCACAGCCTCAACCTGCTGGGCTCAGGTGATCCTCTCACCTCAGCCTTCAAAGTAGCTGGAACTACACGTGCACGCCACTACATCTGGCTAATTTTTTTGATTTATTGTAGAGACAAGGTCTTGCCAAGTTCACCAGGCTGGTCTTGAACCACTGGGCTCAGGCAATCCTCTAATCTCTGTCTTCCAAAGTGCTGGCATTACAGATGTGCCACCGTGCCCTGGACATTGATTTTTTTTTTTTTTTTTTTTGAGTCAGAGTCTCACTCCATTCCCCAGGCTGGAGTGCAGTGGCATGCTTATGGCTACTGCAGTCTCAACCTGCTGGGCTCAGGTAATCCTTCCACCTTAGCCTTCCAAGTAGTTGGAACTACAGGTGTGCACCACCATGCCCAGCCAGTTTTTTGATTTAGAGACCAAGTCTTGCCAAGTTGCCTAGGCTGGTCTTGGACTCCTGGGCTCAGGCAATCCTCTCATCTTGTCCTCCCAAAGTGCTGGGATTACAGATGTAGTCCACCATGCCCGGAGACATTTATTTATTTATTTATTTGAGTTGGAGTCTCACTCTGTCGCCCAGACTGGAGTGTGGTGGCACACTCCCGGCCACCGCATCCTTGACCTGCTGGACTCTGGCGATCCTTCTGCCTCAGCCTTCCAAGTAACTGAAACTACAGGCGTGTGCTACCACACCCAGTTAATTTTTTATTTATTGTAGAGATGAGGTCTCGTCAAGTTGCCGGGGTGGGTCTCGAACCCGTAGGCTCAGGCAATTCACTCGCCTCAGCCTCCCAAAGTGCTGGGATTACAGGCTGAGCCACTGAGCCTGGTCCATTTATGTTTTTTTAAAAACACTAACAAAACCATCTATTTGTATCTGCATACATATATAAATACATAAAATGGTGAGAGGAAATTTCCAGGAATAGTTATTTTGGGGAAGAGTGAAGGATGTCTTTTGTTTTGTTCTTTACCTTTGTCTCTAGTTTTTTAATTTATCTCACAAAACACCATATTCATGTACTATTTATGTACTTTTACGTAGAATTTCTAGGTTGTGTACATTTTTTACAAAAATTAAATGTATTGATTCTATACCTCGAAAACCCAAGAGAATCTGTCAAAAAACTCCTTGCACTGATAAAGGACTTTGGCAGTCTCAGGGCGTAAAATAAATGTGCAAAAGACAGTTGCATTTCTATACACCATCAACAAACAAACAGAAAACCAAATAAAAAGCACAATCCCATTCACAATAGCCACACACACAAAAAATGAAATACCTTGACATCTTCCTAATCAGAGATGTGAAAGACCTTAAGAACAAAAACTACAAAACACTGCTCAAAGAAATCAAAGATGACACAAACAAATGGAAAAATATTCCACACTCATGGATTGGAAGAATCAACGTTGTTAAGATGTCCATCCTACCTGAGGCAATCTAAAGATTTAACGCATTACCCATTAACTTGCCAGCAGCATTCTTCTCAGATCTGGAAATGACAATACAGAAATTCATATGGAAACACAAACGACCACCAATAGTCAAAACAATCCTCAGCAAAAAACCAAAGCGGGAGGTATCATGCTCCCAGACTATAAACTTTATTATAAAGCTACAATAATCAAAACAGCCTGGTATTGGTACAAACACAGGCACATAGACCAATGGAACAGGATAGAGATTCCAGAAGCAAAACCTCAATTTCTCAACCAACTCATCTTCGACAAAGCCTCCACCACCAACCACTGGGGAGAGGAGAACCTATTCAGTAAATGGTGCTGGAAAAACTGGCCGACCACATGCAGAAGATTCAAACAAAACCCCTGCCTAGCACCATACACAAAAATCAACTCTGACTGGATTAAAGTCCTAAACATAAAACCTCAAACTGATCAGACATGGTGGCTCACACCTATAATCCCAGCAATTTGGGAGGCAGAGGTGAGAGGATTACCTGAGCCCACAGGTTTGAGACCAGCCTGGGCAATTTGGTGAGACCTCATCTCTACAATAAATAAAAAAAAATTAGCCAGGTGGGATGGCACGTGCCTGTAGTTCCAGCTATTTAGAAGGCTGAGATGGAAGGATCACCTGAGCCCAGCAGGTCAAGGCTGCGGTGGCCGTGAGCATGCCACTGCACTTCAGCCTGGGCGACAGAGTGAGACTTTAACTGAAAAACAAAAACAGAAACAAAGCAACAACAAGAAAAAAATCCCTCAAACTATAAGAACCTTAGACAATGCAGGAGACACCCTTATGGAAATTGGAACTGGCAACCAATTCCTGATCAAAACCCCAAGTACCCATGCCATAATAGATGAGATAGACAAGTGGGACCTCATCAAACTGACAAGCTTCTGCAAAGCCAAAGAAACCATCAAGACAGCAGGGAGACAGCCCACGGACTGGGAAAAAAATATACCAACATCTAGGCTCTACAAGGAACTCAAACGTGCCAAAAAGAAAAAAACCAGCAGCCCCATTACAAAGTGGGTAAAAGATATGATTAGACACTTCTCAAAAGAAGGTGTACGAGCCGCCAACAGATACATGAAAAAACGCTCAGCCTCACTAGTCACCAAAGAAATGCAAATTAAAACCACACAGAGATACCACCTAACTCCAGTCAGGATGGCCATCATCAATAACACAAAAAACAACAGATGCTGGAGAGGATGCAAGGAAAAGGGAACACTTCTGGTGGGAGTGTCAACTAGTACAATCTTTGTGGAAAATAGTGTGGCAATTTCTAAAAGATCTAAAAATCAACCTTCCATATGACCCCACAATCCCCCTACTGGGAATATACCTGGAAGAACTCAGGTCACTCCATGAAAAAGATACCTGCACACGTATGTTTATGGCAGCTTTGTTCACAATAGCAAAAACATGGAACCAACCATGCTGCCCATTGAAAGAGGACTGGATTAAAAAAATGTGGTACATATATAATGGAATATTACACAGTCATCAAGAAGGACAACATGTTGAACTTGCCAGCAACTCGGATGAACTTCGACTCTATAATACTGAGTGATCTATCACAGAAACAAAGAACTGAGTACCACATGTTCTCTCGCATAATAAGCGGACCTTGAGCAATTATAGTACTATAGAAAAGTGTTGGCAATAGTGGGAAATGGGGGTGGCAGGATTGGCAGTTGTGGGACTCTGCCAGGGGAGAAGGGGAGGCACACCTCATCAACAAGGGTACCTGCATAATGTATGTTAGTATACCTAACTCACAATTGTACTCCACAATTGTAATCCCGCGCTTTGGGAGGCTAAGGTGAGTGGATTGCCTGAGGCCGCGGGTTCGAGACCCGCCTGGGCAGCGAGGACCTCCTCTCTACAATAAATCAAAAAATCAGCCGGGCGTGGTAGCGCGTGCCTGTCATTCCGGCTCCTCGGAAGGCTGAGGCGGAAGGATCGCCGGAGCCCAGCAGGTCGAGGCTGCGGTGGCCGGGAGTGGCCACTGCACTCTAGTCTGGGCGACAGTGAGACTCCAACTCAAAAAATAAATAAATAAAACACAAAATTTAAAATTAAAAAAAAAACAGTTTTAAAGGTAGATGGACGTGCAGCAACATCAGCACCCTTGCTGTGTCTTCCTGGATCAACTGGCCTGAACGAGCTGTCAGCAGCGAGCTTTGGAACCGCTCCGGAGCGTCTCTGTCCGGCAGCCCGCTCTTGCCCGCTCAGCCTGACCCCTGTGCAGCCTCACACCGTCGTCCACACTCCCCTGGAGCGCCTTGGGAGAAAGGCTCGCTTGCTCGGGTTGCTGCTGTCACCCTGTCTTCCAGCAGAATGCTCTGCACTTGGTAGGGACAAAGCACACATTTGTTTAATCTAGGCAGCGCTCTCCTCCTCTGTGATGTGACTCAGTTCCTGTTCCTCCCTGCAAGTGGAAGAGCCTTCATCAGCCAGCGGCTCCCTCGGGCTGTCAGACCCAAGGTGTGCTTTCAGTAATGAGTGTGTCCTATCCTAGAATGAAACGAATACATTCAGCAATACTACAAATATAACTTCAAAAACAGTAGGGTGCCCTTGCTCTAACTGAAAGAGAAATCAAAGGAATCAGCTAATAACACATGCTTTAGTGTCATTTTCTTAGACGGTGTCACGAAGTAGATTCTCTGCCTGTGTCTCAGATCCCTGGGACTTCAACAACCACAGATGTTGCCTGACACAGTTGTAATATTCCAGTCAGTGAATTAATTGTCCAAAGTGGTGGACAATCCTTGGCAGGACTCTGAACACCACAAAACACACAGTTCCTTTCATTTATATGCATTTTCAGTTCCCCCAAACGTACTGTATATCAAAGCTAAGCTTCCCGCTCCCACCAGAAAAATAAAACAGACAGCTATTTTCTAGGCTCAGATACTTATAAACAGGTGTTTCTCTATTTGAGGGTCTGAGGTGTGCAACCATTTTTTGGTTGTTGTTAAGATCGCACTTCATACTGCAGGATATCCTGTACCTACTGAATGTCTACGGTTGTTCATGCCTAGCCAGAATGGTACAAAAAAAATAAATGTTTCTACAACTTCCCACAATTCCCTCTAGGGGGCACTACCGGCTTCATTAAAAACTTTGGACTCGCGGACAACAGGGCCGCCAAAGTCAGATGTGGCTACTGGCCTTGAAATGTAGCTAGAGAGACTAAGAAAATTAAAATTTAAGTGTAAATTTTAAAATTGATGCTCACTTCAGTTACTGGAAAACTTCAAAATATGATTGAATGATCTGGAGATGTGAATTTTATAAAATCGGAATACCGATCAGTTATTTCCAGCTGAAAGTTTAGTGAACAAACAGAGATGCTTTCCAAGTGTGAAATACACACAGGAGTTTAAATGGTTATTAGGGGGGGAAAATGTAAAATAGTTCATGAATACCTTTCTTATATTAGGTTACATGTTGAAATAATAAACGTTTGGACTATTGGATTAAATAAATATTAAAATTAGTTTCTTTTGACTTTTTTAATGTTGTTCCTGGAAAATTTAAAAATTTAAAAATATTTATGTGGCTTCTATGATAATGCTCTTGGAGAATGCTGGAATAGAGAGAAAGGACCATTTCTCGGCCTCTGAGCTCTCTTCTTGGTTTTCTGTCTGACAGGAATGGCTAGTAAGTTAGAAATGAGGGAAGAATTCGAAAAATGAGTCTCTTTTTCTCTAGCAGATAAACCAGGGGACCCAGGGACAGAGTCTTTGAATGGTAGAACAGTCCCAAGCGATGATTATTTTTTAATGAAGTCCCAGATTTTGGCCTGTAGTTTCTGGCACAGTGGCTATTTTTCCACACGCACCCTCTACTGGGTGCTCTCTGTAAAGGAACCCAACCTTTGCCTTCTGACGTGGGGTTTTGGCCTGTGATACAAAGACTTGTGCCAGCTCTGTTCAGACAGAGGCAATGAGAAAGAGGCATTTCAGAATACCAGGAAGAGGTCCTATCTCTCCACTCTGGAGATTTACAGATAGCGCAGGTGGCTGCATTTCAAAGCAAACTGTGGGATATTCCCTGAGGCAGGGCTTAGGGAATCAACCCCATGGGTAGCTACATCACACCCCAGTCATCAAGTGGCCTCACTGATCATAATCACATATTCGGAATATTACAAGACTAGGTAAAAGCATCTGCTCTCCCATTTTTTTTTTTTTTTTAATTTGGAGTCTCACTGTATTGCCCAGTCTGGAGTGCAGCGGCACACTCACGGCCACCTCAGCCTCTAACTACTGGGCTCAGACGATCCTTCTGCCTCAGCCTTCCAAGAAGCTGGAACTACAGACACGTGCCACCATGCCCAGCTAATTTTTTTTATTTATTATGGAGTTGAAGTCTCACCAAGTTGCCCCGGCTTGTCTTGAACCCCCGGGCTCAGGCAATCCACTCGCCTTGGCCTCCCAAAGTGCTGGGATTACAGGCTGGAACCACCGTGCCCGGCCTGCTTTCCCATTTTTAAGGAATCACCTTTTTTTTTTTTTCCTAAGTGGTCAATTTAATGATATGAGATAAAAGCATTTATGGTGAGAAGCATGAGTTTTGAGGTCAGACCTGGGTTAGATGCCACTGACTGACATTTCATGGCTGTGGGACCCATAACCTCTCTGGGCTTTGGTTTCCAGTTTTCTTGTCTGTGAACGATCTCCTTTGTGTATAGTAAGTGCTCAATAAGCAATAACCTTTTTTTTTTTTTTGAGTTGGAGTCTCACTCTGTCTCCCAAGTTGGAGTGCAGTGGCACACTCAAGGCCACCACAGCTTTGACCTGCTGGGCTCAGGCAAACCTTCCACCTCCGCCTTCCAAGTAGCTGAAACTACAGGCACGAGCCACCATGCCTGGCTAATTTTTTGATTTATTGTAGGAATGAGGGGTCATCAAGTTGCCCAGGCTGGTCTCGAACCCATGGGCTCAGGCAATCTTCTCACTTTGGCTACAGAAGGTGCTGAGATTATAGGTGTGAGCCTCTGCACTGGCCGACGTTAGCCATTTTTTATTAAGAGGGGATGCGAGTAGGGAGAACTAGAACAGCATCTCCCAGACTATTTTTCCCAGAATACTGATCTCATGAAACAGAATTCCAAAACAACGTGAGTGTTATGGGCACTGCATTTTGGAAAAGGTGTATCCCCATCTAACAGAAGAACAAAGTATATTAATATATTAAAACATTGGAAGTCCTGCAGTAAATAAATCAGTTTAACTTGACTCAACATGTCCCAATTTTAGTAAGAATTTTTCCCTCCCAAAAGCAACTATTAGCCAGGCTCGGTGGCTCAGCCTTTGGGAGGCTGAGGTGAGTGAATTGCCTGAGCCTGCGGGTTCGAGACCCACCTGGGCAGCGAGACCTCATCTCTACAATAAATCAAAAAATCAGCCGGATGTGGTAGCTCACGCCTGTAGTTCCAGCTACTTGGAAGGCTGAGGCGGAAGGATCGCCGGAGCCCAGCAGGTCGAGGCTGCGGTGGCCGGGAGCGGCCACTGCACTCCAATCTGGACGACAGAGCGAGACTCCAACTCAAAAAAAAAAAAAAAAAAAAAGCAACTATTAGGTCTATGGGCTGAACTTGGAAAATAATATGGGAGAAAATGCCTCTAGCCAGAGACCCTTGATCTTGCACTTTGAGTCAGCAGGACTTTTCATCAGATTGTCTTCTATGTGGTGGAAGAAACATGGGGCAAGCCACTAGACTCTGTCCCAACCCACCTGGGTCCACAAAGAAAAATTCGTTCCTGAGGGAACTTAGGCAATCTTAGAAAAAATTTTTGTAAAGAAGGTGATTGTCAGATATGACAGTCCCTTGAAGCATTGCCTTGGAAATTTCTATTTCATTTGGTGGTGGAACAGAGGCAGATTATAAACTTAGATTTTACTTTTCAAATTTTTTATAAAGTCCCATGAACTCTTACAGCTCTCCACAAATGATCAATAACTATATTAACCTTCTACCACAGCAATATTTCAAAGGAGAATACCAGACTGTAGTTTAAATACACACACACACACACACACACACACACACACACACACACACGCATGCACATGCACATGCTGCATGGTAATGTATAAGCAGATTAAAAGGATATGTTTAATTTATAATCCTTACTCTGATTAGAAATGATAGATGTGGAAAGATTGCTAAAGGATAATGTTCATACTCAATTTGCAATAATTGCACATTTCTTTCATCAAGACACATAGCTAATATAATCTCCTAAATTCCAAAATACACATAAAAATAAAGTCCAGTAAATGAAATCAGACAGAATAGGATAAAAATTCTGTTCCTAAGAAGATTCAGAATACACTAGAGCCTAAATCAAAATGCAAACCTAGGTGTCTGTGAATATTTTTCTAAGAGCATCGTTCCCCTTCGATTTTTATTATAAATATTAAAAACATAAACAATTGGAGGAATAGTACAGTAAGTAGCCATCAAGTACTGGGAACCTTTTTTCATTTTTGCTTTGTGTGCTGGATATGCACACATGCTTAAAAAGGCATCTGTATGGAGAGAATACAGCTCTTAATACATACATGATGCATACATACATCATGGCATTTCACCTTAAATATTTCAGCATGCATGCCATACAAAAAGAACATCTCACATATTATTGGATAACATTATCATGTCCAAGAAGATGAATAATCATTCTCTAGTTTCTTCTGATACCAGTTCTAGAGTCAAATTTCTCCACCTGGTTATAACTCTTTACCCTCTTCAAATTGAGAATGCTTCTCCTACCTCCAGGATTTTTTTTCCTGATATACCGATTTTTTTTATGAGGTTGCTGTCTTATAGGATGTCCCACACAGTGCCTTTGTCTGAGTGTTTCCTTTTGGGCTATTCAACTAATTCCTCTATCCCTTAGATCTCGTGTAAATCGAAAGTTAGGCCTCTTAAATATTGAAGATTTTGTCCAAAATACCTCATATAGTTTATTCCAATTTGCTTCCGGTCTTATGCAGTTGTGAATAGCACCCGTTTCACCATCAAGACTGTCCTGGCTTGGGCATCCTATCTGTAAATGAAGTATCACATTAGGAGGCATAATATGTGTTTGGACCCCCATTATGAATGCTGAGTTTAATTCCTTAGCCAGGTGTCCCTCATAGCTTAAAAAGTATTCACTCCACATGGACATTCAAAAGTGACTGGTTTTGATATTAAAGTCATCCCTACTTTCAATAACACATAGAGGTTTTTTGCAACTGGGTATAATCCTGAGTAAATGATTCCTCCTTGAGTTTGGCTTCAGCTAAAGTCATTTCTTTTTGTATGAAAACGGCACCAAACATATATTGTTGTACAACAAAATTATATGATTTCCTATTGTTGAATTCAGAGGGAAAATGGCAGAATGCTGACAATTTAATTTTTCCAGCCAATTGTGTACATTCACCTGTATTTTTTATTTTATTTTATTTTATTTTAAAGATGTGGAGTACAATTCAGGATTAGGTACATAAGTGGTCATTGCACAGACATTCACCTGTATTTTAAAGTGGTAAGCATAGTTTACCTTTTTATTTATTTATTTATTTTTGAGTTGGAGTCTCACTCCGTTGCCCAGACTGGAGTGCAGTGGCTGCTCCCGGCCACCACAGCCTCGACCTGCTGGGCTCCGGTGATCCTTCCGCCTCAGCCTTCCAAGTAGCTGGAACTACAGGCGTGCGCTACCACGCCCGGCTAATTTTTTAATTTATTGTAGAGATGAGGTCCCGCCAAGTTGCCCAGGCGGGCCTCGATCCCACAGGCTCAGGCAATCCACTCCCCTTGGCTCCCAAGGCGCAGGATTACAGGCTGAGCCACCGAGCCCGGCTAGAATGTGAATATTTTTAAGACTTTTGATAGTATTGCCACAATTGCTTTTAATCTATCGAGTTATCCTCCTTCTAGAAGTATATTTGTGACTATTTTGAAAACACCAACATTTAAAAATTATCAAATCAGGATTGTTTCAGAACTTCCTATGGTTTTGGTTTGGCTCACTGAAAATCTGTCGTGAATGTGGGGAAGGACATAAAAGAGTGTTGGACAAACACTACTTGGAAAATTCATCTCCAGCTTTTGATCTGGTTGGACTCCACCCTTCTGAAAAGCTACCTTTGTTAATGGTGTTCATTTTTGTGGGCTAGTTAAGATGTTTATTTGACAGTAATTGTAGAAGTCAGCTCACTGGTTTTTCTGGATGAAAATAAGCTATGACATTTATTAAATATCTGTTTCCTGGAATAAATAGAAGAAAAATATTCTAGTTAGGGGCACCCAATCTTTTTCATGACATGGCACACACAGAAAATAATAATAATAATAATAATAATAATAATAATATCGGGTGGGCCAAAAAAGAGGATACTAATTTAAATATGACGTTTGCTCAAAATATGGCATTAATCAAATGAATGCCAGCATAGCCATGTGACAGGCAGGGCAGTCAAAGAAAATGGCAGGAGCACAGTTGAGCAAATGTCATACTACACACTTCTACCATAATTTATATAAATATGCATATTTTTAGAGACAGAGTCTTGCTCTGTTGCCCAGGCTGAGGTAGAGACTACAGTTCACAGTAGCCTGGACTCCTGGGCTCAAGCGATCCTTCCGCCTCAGCCTCCCCAGTAGCTGGGACTACAGGTGCCTGGGCTGGCATTTGTCCAATGCGCTGGAGTAAATGGAGCCGGCTGATGTAGTCCTGGGCCCCACCTGGCTGCCCTGGGGCTGAGGGATCAAGGTCTCAGCCCTAGTATCCATTTCTGGCACATCCCAGCCAACTCTGCATCCTGGGGAAGCTGGAGGAATATGTTCTCTGCTGTTAGGATGAACATATCTTTCTTTTTTTTAAAAAAAACGATATCTCCCTAGCTCCCCCTCCCCCCACCGATTTCTTGCACCTATTACACAGGGACTTTATAACCGTGATACCTTTTTTTTTTTTTTTTTTAGTGGAGTCTCACTCTGTCGCCCAGACTGGAGTGTAGTGGCCGCTTCCGGCCACCGCAGCCTCGACCTGCTGGGCTCCGGCGATCCTTCCACCTCAACCTTCCAAGTAGCTGGAACTACAGGCGCGCACTACCACGCCCAGCTGATTTTTTGATTTATTGTAGAGACGAGGTCTCACCAAGTTGCCCAGGCGGGTCTTGAACCCGCAGGCTCAGGCAATCCACTCACCTCAGCCTCCCAAAGGCGCGGGATTACAGGCCTGAGCCACCGAGCCCGGCTGACACCTCTTTTTAGTAGAAAGGTAGATGCTTTTCTTAACAATCTTCTGATCTTACTTCTTCAGTGGTCTGCACAAAATATTCTTGAATCCTCTTCCAAAAGTTTTCTGTATTTGATCTTTCTCCCCTGAAGTAATTCATTCAACAATTATTAGCTGAGTTATTTTATGTAACAGGCACTTTGATAAACACCGGGAATAGTGAGATGGTAGACAACTTCTGCCTCCAAGGTGTTCACAGAGGACAGAGGGAAAACAGGAATGACCAGGAGGAGGGAGAGGCACCCGGAGAGTGGTGGATCCAAGGATTTCATGCATGATCCCTGGGCTGGGGGATGGCTTCCCAGAAGCAGTGAAATCTTGGGTGTGCCTGGAAGGAGGAAAGGAAGTTGGCACTCCACCCAGGAAGCAGAATACTGGATGAGGGTCAGAAAGACGTAGTTCTGAGAAATGGGTAAGCTTGTTGCTATACCTGGAGTCCCAAGCCCAGGCAGCTCCCGGAAGAGTGACAGAGGTTGGGTCTGGAAAGAAAAAGAGGCGAGGCTCGGTTTTGAGGAGCTCTGTCGCATGGAACAGTCAGGACTTGCTAAGTATTGGGCCACGGGAACATATTTTCCAGCAGGGGACTGACATCTGCCGACAAACAATGCTATCACAGCGATGTGGAGAATGGGATCGGGGAATAGGTAGGTGCTGGAGTAGGTGAAGAAAGGGGGGCAGTAGAGTGCATACGAATGACTGCAGGAGCACCAGAGAGGTTAGTTTGTGTAATAAGGACCGGTGGCGCTGCCATTTGCAAAAAACGGGAGAAAGGCTTTCCCCCACCTTTCCAGCTCCCCAAACACAACCCACCCTTTAGACCCAAATCAAGGGCCTCCTCCTTTGATCCTTGTCTCCCAGGAGACCTCTCCCTTCCTGGCGTAGTGGTCAGGGATTCAGACGTGGACTGGAGAGTTTGCTCCCCGAGCATGAAGTCATCATTTCTGGTGTGTTGGATCTGCTTCCTGGTCTTGACTGTGGGGCTGCCCTCAGGCCCTCCTCTCATGCCCATCAGACGTCCACCCCAGGGACTGTCTTACAGTAGGTGTTTACTAGGTCCCACGGGCAGTGGGAACCAGAGCTGTGCTTGTGGATGAGACCAGAAATGTAAGTACAAAGTGGAGCTGCTCTGGTCAACGTGGCGGGCAGGGGGAGGGGAGAAGTCCCAGAATTCAGGCCCTGGAGCTTCCCCCTGTTCCAAGTGCCCGCCCTCAAGAATCTTCACTGTATCCCGGGCCTTCCAGACACAATATGAAACCCTTCGGCATGGGGGACTGATCACGGGTTTTGGAGTCAGGTCTGAGTTCAAATCCCTGCTCTGACACTCACTTAACTGCAACAAAGGAGGAAACAGGTCTAAGACTTACTTTCCCCTCTGTAAAACAGAGATGACTCCTTGTGGGTTATGGTGACGATGAAGAAGGAAGATTCATGCAACCATCTCCGGCTCTAGTTAGATGCTCACTAGATCATTGTTGCTATTGGGCGCAACAACAAGGCACTTGCTAGCTGATTATCTGATCCTCGTTGAATTGGCAGTCTAGATACTCATCCTCAAGGGAGGCAAAGCCAGGGTAGGGGTGACGTTATGGATGAGCTCGGGATGATGAGAAGGACCAATCCTGTCTTCAGCTCCATCCACTCGGCAAACCCCCGGCCGCCGGCCTTTTCGTGAGGGCCTATCAATATTTGATGCAGGGTGTCAGTTGCTGTAAACCGAGCGTTCCCCAGCAGCAACGTGAATTAATCATCGGCCGGAGGGGAGAAAACCAAACGCCGTTTCCCCCGAGGCCCAGGTTTCCCCGGCCACGCCGAAGCCGGGACGCCGCCGGGCGGGCTTCGCGCATGGCGGGCCCCGGGCCGCGGCTGCAGCAGGACGGCGAGGGCCAGCCGCGCAAGGTCCGCTTCAAGATCTCCTCGTCCTACAGCGGCCGGGTGCTGAAGCAGGTCTTCGAGGACGGGCAGGAACTGGAGTCGCCCAAGGAGGAGTACCCGCACAGTTTCCTCCAGGAGTCCCTGGAGCCGATGGACGGGGTGTACGGGTCCGGGGAGGCCCCCAAGCCCCCGCCGTGCTCCCCCAGGCTGACCGCTCAGAGGATCAGCGTGTTTCGGGAGGGCAACGCCTACACGCTGGCGGGCAGCCGGCCTCCGTTCCACGATCACAAGGCCAACGACCGCAAGGTTGGTGCTGCGTGTGGCCTGTGGGCCTTAGGGGGCAGGGCTCCCTGCCGCGTGCTTCGGGTCTGTGCCCTGCCCATGCTGCGGTGCCCGCCAGAGCTGTAGGTGCGCCACACGGGAAGCCCCGCCAGGATATTTCTGGGACAAAAATGACGGGCTGCTGGCCACACAGGCCGTGAGCATGTGTAGTGTTCAGAGTCCCTCCGTTGCACCGTGATGGGTTTCCGCGGGATGCAAATGAAATAGAGGTGAGGTGGTTTTCAGGTTGCCAGTCTGCAGTTTTAGCAAACGAGGCAGGCCCCGCCGGGTGGTTCGCGCCTGTAATCCCAGCACTTTGGGAGGCGGAGGCAAGAGGATTCCTGAGTCCGGAGGTTTGACACCAGCCTGGGCAACTTGGCCAGACCTCGTCTCTACAATAAATCAAAAATTAGCCAGGCGTGCCCCTGTGATTCCAGCTACTTGGAATGCTTGGGACAGAAGGAGGGCCTGAGCCCGGCAGGTAGAGGCTGTGGTGGCTGTGAGCATGCCATTGCTCTCCACTTCTCCCGGGTGACAGAACTGAGACTCCGATTCAAACAAGAAAGAAAGAAAGAAAATGCAGCAGTGGGTCGTTTTGTTTCCTTAAAAAGCTGAGCGTTTGAAGGTGCTCGCTTCACTCACAGTCAATTATTCAGCCTGCGGTTATCCATGTCTTGTCTTTGACCCCAGCGTCTTCCCACTGCCTGCTTTTTAAAAATGCTTGTCTATTTATTTATTTATTTTGCCTTCCTATTACTCATTAGCATGAACTCTGGGTAGTTGGAGTCGTGGGGAAGAGACGGTGAGACGCAAATCAGCCAGAGGAGATGTTACATGGGCAAGAAGTTGGAGCTAATAGTTCACCTGAAGCATGTGTTTAATCTGTGCATTTCAATTACTTCCCCAGCATCACAGATAATCAAAAGCCCATCCATGATTTTCTTTAAAGCTAAAAGAACCTGGGAAATATCTCTGATTTCCAAAATTCATAGGAGACGTGTAAATGCTTTCTGCCAGTGGGACCATCAATGCCTTTTTAAAAAAGATTAAATGCAATTATATATTGTAGCCATGTTATTAATGAACGGCATACCAGGATGCATTCTCATCTTTAAAGGCTGAAATTCAGATAATTACTCTCTAATTATTTTTATTGTTATTTTCCCAAGGAAAGAGATAATACACCTATTGCAGATGAATGTATTATTGGCTTTGATGACATTGGTAAAAGTATAATTACAAGCATGTCCACAATTACCAAAGATAATACCAGGTTTCTTTTTTATACTAAAGTAGCCTGGAATGAATAACCTCTTATGTGAATGGAGTGACTTGTGCATTACACAGTGCTATCACGTGCTGTCTCTATCTCTCTCTCCCACATTTGGTCTCTACAATAACCTTGGGGAGAAAGACAAAGGATGGTCATTCTTTTCTTGGCAGGTGAGGAACACTGAGTGCCAAGTCTTGAAGGGACCCACACGATATTGCAGGCCATTGGGTACAGAGTCAGACTAAGATTCAGATCTTCTGATTCCCCGACTTTTTGCTTTTTTAGAGAACAAAGTTATCACGTCATCATAATGATGATACCTACCGTTTATTGAGTGCTAATTAGGTCGTAGGTCCTTGGCTATGTTTTGTACTTACAGTATTTCTTTTTATTTATACCTTATTTGTAGATTTAGAGTCCACAAAGTCAGAGTTCATGCAAACCCCATACAAGGTCATGGTAGGTAATTTTGGATTGCTTGATCTTTGTAAATCGTGTGCCCAAATTGGCATTTATGTAAATGTACGATTTGCCATGGCTGTGTAAGTCTAGGTGAATGAGTCTTCGCAGCAGCGTGGCTCAGGCAGCTGTGTTGGAGGTTTCGGTCTTGCTTGGTCCCTTTGTTCTGGTTCTCATTGTTGCCTGATCAAGTGCCACATCACAGTCTTAGCTGGCCTCTGACATGAGAGTGGCCAGAATGGAGTCATGTGGCTCCACCCACTGAAACGGTGTGCCAACACAGCATCTATAAAAACAAGGAAGTAAGCCGGGCTCGGTGGCTCAGCCTGTAATCCCGCGCCTTTGGGAGGCTGAGGGGAGTGGATTGCCTGAGCCCGCGGGTTCGAGACCCGCCTGGGCAGCGAGACCTCATCTCTACGATAAGTCAAAAAATTAGCCGGGCTTGGTAGCACGCGCCTGTAATTCCGGCTACTCGGAAGGCTGAGGCGGAAGGATCGCCGGAGCCCAGCGGGTCGAGGCCGCGGTGGCCGGGAGCGGCCACTGCACTCCAGTCTGGGCGACAGAGTGAGACTCCAACTCAAAATAAAAAAACAAAAAAACAAGAAAGTGCGATTTCTCAGCACTGCCTCCAGTTGTAAAATAACTTCTAGTAAAGACTGGCCACGAGATTGTCTTTAAACAACATGGTCACAGCGGTATTATTCACATTGCCCGAAGGTGGAAACAATAAGCCCCAATGTTCATCCACTGGCAACGGCTAAACAATATTGTGTGGTACTTTCACACAATAGAATATTATTCAGCCTTATAAAGGAAGGACATTTTAACACATGCTACAACATGGATGAATCTTGAAGATGTTATAAGTTATACGTTATCACAAATAGATAATCACTACATGATTCCACTTATATGAGGTACCTAGAATAGTTGAATTCACAGAGACAGAAAGCAGAATGGTGGGTGCCGAGGTCTGAGGGAAGGGGAGAAAAATCATTGATTGTTTAATGGATGCAGCTTCAGTTTGGGAAGAAGAAAAAGTCCTGGAGATAGATGGTGGTGATGGCTATACACCAGTGTGAATATACTTCATGCCACTGAACTGTGCATTTAGAAGTGGTTAAAATAATATATTTCCTGTTAGGTATATTTTACCACAATAATAATAACAATAACAATAATAATAATAATTTTAAAGGGAACAATGTGAGTCACACTGAACAATTCTATTCGCTTACTGTGTAAGCTTGAGCAAACTACTTAACCTCACTGATGTCAACATCATCATTGATAATAGGAGGGCAATAAAAATACCTACTTAAGAGAGTTGCTGTGTTGATTAAAAATGATCCTGCATGAGAAGCTCTCAGCATTGTGTCTGGCATGTGGCATGTCTTCAGCAAATGTTACTCACCATTGTGATAATGAGCAGGTTCGCATCAAAGGCATGTTGACTCTTTTAATTTTAGGTGATGGGTAGAGGAAGTGGCTATAAATAATCAAAATATTTTAAGGAATTAAAACAAGTTTATAAGGTTCATAAAAATGGAAGGGAGGTAGCAGTTACTGAACACCTACTTTATTCATAATTACTATATACAATAATTTCATCTTCACAGTATTTCTATGATGAAGAGTTTTACACATTGGAAAAACAGAAGTTCATAGAGGTTCAATAGCCTGCAAATCTTACACAAGTTGTCAAATAACGTTAGAATAGAGTTTGAACTCAAGTCTGTCTGCCACCAAAGCCCACTGAATTTCTAGTACCCAGTAAGGCGCTACTGCATCTAAAAACAGAGCAGAGAAAAGGTTGAAAAGTGCCTCAGTAGCAATCTTTAGGCATGTTGCCACAGACACCAGAGGATGGATGAATGCTCAATCACATAGGTTGCCATTCTGGGCATTGTGAAAGGAAATGAAAAATTCTTGGCTTCCTCCTGGCCCTCTATAATGCAAGAGGGGATGTTCCTCACCAACAGCTGATGTAACCAGATAGTGTGAACTTTAGTTACACCCAGATAGTCTCCTTAGACACAAGGATGATTTTGGCTGTCAGGGTGACTCACACTTAAACACACCATAAGGTGATTTGGGACCCTTTATCTCTAGGGTACATTAAAAAATAAATTTGCTATCATGGGTGTCTCAGACATTTCCCAACTTAGAGATAGAGGGTTGGAGCAGGTGATCTCAGATTCTCCTAGCATATTGAGAGTTTTGTCTTGGGGGAAAAACAAAAAACAAACCCACACAAAAAACAACTCTAGATATGAAAACCTCCCTAGTAACTGAACCTTATTGGTTAATACTGGAAGTAGAAATGGAACCTTCCAAAAGTACCACCATCCTTATCTTCTGATGTTCAGAAACTGATAGTCCAGAGTGTGAAATAGGAATCCAGCCTGCATAAAACAATAGGAAATGGAAGCTGCTACATGATCCCTTGAAGAGAGGGAGAGAAAGCAAGGCCAGGTAGGAAGCTTGTGGTTTGACAGATAATGATTGAAAACTCCATGGGTGTTTAAAGAAAGGGAACCTAAATATTAAAGTCATGCTCAAACTGGGTTTTGACTGAAGACAAAAGAGCTTTAAATGCAAAACTACTTAACTGTAACATCTTAACTTGTCTTATACAGTTCTATACACAGAGTATTTCATGCTGAGGAGTTTGGCTGTATAGTGTGACTGTGCACATACTACGGAAGAACAGCTTTCAATATTCACAGTAATGGAAGGCTGAGGTGGAAGGATCGCCTGAGACCAGCAGGTCAAAGCTGCGGTGGCCGTGCGTTTGCCCCTGCACTCCAGCATGGGCAACAGAGTGAGACTTCGACTCAAAAAAAACAAACAAAAAAAATCACAGTAACGATGCCCACCATTTGCATATTATTTCCAGCCTTAGCAAATCCTGTTGTATATCTTTTTCATAGCGTCTCCCACTCCCTTAAGTTGATATAATGAGCCTCAGGAATGAAAGTAAAGAGTTGTAACTACAGGAACATTGCCTGATTGGCACAGAAGCCAGAAGAGTGTTGGAGCAGGGTCCTGGGACTGTGGTCCTAAGTATGAACTCTTACATTACTGTTTTGGGGGGTGTTAGAGGCTCCCTGAAGAAAGGCTGTATTAACAGGAGGGCAATCGACAGTCTCAGGACAGCACCTGTGTACCACCCATCATGGAAGCATTTCCATATTTGAATAATTAGCTTGTCTGCTGCAGTGCCTATCAGTAGATGTCAGCCTATTTGCAGACGAGCAAACAGGTTTTGAGAGGCTACATGGCTCTCCTGTGACTCACACTAGATTGATCGTAGAATTGGAATCCAGTGCTGGGTAGAAATATATGTTCTTGTTCAAGTAATCCCTGAACACTTACTTCCCACGGTTCTCTACTGCATTGTAGTATGCCCAGATTTATTCCTGAGCAAATGATTAAGCAACACATGATAAATCCATACAAGGAAACATAAGCTATGAATAATGATGCTTTAGAAGTTTATTTACTGGACGGGTGCAGTGGCTCATGCCCATAATCCCAGCATTTTAGGAGGCCAAGATGAGAAGATTGCCTGAGCCATGGATTAGAGACCAGCCTGGGCAACTTGGCGAGACCTCATCCCTACAATAAATCAAAAAATTAGCTGAGTGTAGCGGCGTGCACCTGTAGTTCCAGCTACCTGGAAGGCTGAGACGGAAGGATTGCCTGAACCCAGCAGGTCGAGGCTGTGGTGGCTGTGAGTGTGCCACTGCACTCCAGCCTGGGTGACAGAGTAAGACTCTGACTCAAAAAAAAAAAAAGAAAGAAAAGAAAGATGTCTATTTACTGACATAAAAAAGATTTTTAATTTCCGGGAGGTGGGGCGGGGGAGGCACATAACATCAATATGGGTTCCTGATCTCAATCCAGGCAAAGTGGGGACCAAAGGGAGGCCCAAACTTTACCTGTATGATGCCCACTTGTATACCTAATCCTGAATTGTACCTCACATCTTTAAAATAAAATAAATTGAAAGTAAAAAAAAGATTTGGGGGGGTGGATTGCTTGTGAATAGTGCAGGGTAGGGGGCAAGAATATGGGCTTTTGTCTGACAGTCTTTGGTTTCATTTCCAGCCATAGTCTCTGGGTAACTCTGTCACTTAGGCAAGGTGCTTAACCCTACTGAGATTCAGTCTCCTCACCTGTGAAATGTGAAAATTCTACCTCATAGGGGTGTTTGGCGGGAAGTGAGGTAATGCTGGTAAAATGCTTAGGGTGACACCTGGCAAAAAGAAATGGTGCTCAATAAATGGTATCTGCTGGTATTATTATTAGAAAAAACTTTGGAGAGATATTTATATAAAGCAACAGACAAGAGTGTTCCTCTGTACTTACTCAGCCCTCTGTGCTCCGCCCTGCTTTGGCTGCTGGGGTTTGCGGTAGGAATGGAAGCTCTAGCCTCCATTCTGACACTTTGAGGATTTCAGCTTTGATTGGTTACCATCAACCAACCAGAGGAAGAAGGAAGCTGTTTTGGTTTTTTTTTTCCATCAGAGTCTCACTCTGTTGTCCGGGCTGGAGTGTGGTAGCACGCTCATGGCTGCCGCAGCCTTGACCTGCTGGGCTCCGGCGACCCTTCCACCTCAGCCTTCCAAGTAGCCGGAACTATAGGCATGACACCATCACACCTGGCTAATTTTTCTTGATTTCTTATGGAGATGAGGTCTTGCCAAGTTTCCCGGGCTGATCCCAGGCAATCCTCTCACCTCGGCCTCCCAAAGTGCTAGGATTATAGGAGTGAGCCACCACACCCAGCTGGAAGCTGGTTTTCACAGCTTTCAGAGAGGAAGCGAGCCAGCGAATGAACCATGTGTAGCTCTGAGGTCTGGGGGGATCATAAGTGTTGGGAGCAGATGGTCCTCCTGTCCCCTGGGATATGGGGCACGTTCTGCAGCCCTTTGTGTGGTGACTGGTGGCAAAGTTCCACACTCATTCTCCATGTCTCCAGCCCCCGCCTATTATAGATTTTGGGAAGATAATCATCTACACGAATAACCTGAAAATCATTCGAACCCCAATGGACAAGAGAGACTTCATGAGAAAAATCCTCCAGAAGGAAGAGGAAGTCGAGGAAGAGTCTCTGATGGGCAAAGAAGATGGCTTTGGAGACAGGGACCAGGACGGGCCTTTGCTGGAGGCGGAAGGCACGCTCGCCCAGCGCCAGTACACACAGGTGCGTGAGAGCTCGGCTGCTGACTGGGACCGGCCCTGTGCCAGGGTCTCCCGACGGCTCTGATTGTGCTCTAGAAGTAAGGACTTCTGAATAGGAATACTTAGCATATCTACATTTAAAGATGTGAAGGAATTTTAACATTTATTTTATTCTAATGGTAAATTGTTAGCAATAGCAGTCACAGGTCTGTATTCCAAATACTCTTAGTTTTTCATTGTTTTGGCTGACCTCTTTTCCGAGAGATTAAGTGTTGACTGTTTTTACTGTGCGATGTGTCATTTATTTATTATTTATTTATTTTTGTTGTCAGAGTCTCACTCTGTTGCCCAGGTTGGAGGACAGTGGCACAATCATAACTCATTGCAGTCTCCAACTCCTGGGCTCAAGCAATCCTTCCACCTCAGGCTCCTGAGTATCTGGGACTATAGGTGCACCCCAATATGCTCAGCTTTTTTTTTCTTATAGCGACACGTTTTTCGCTATGTTGCCTAGGCTGGTCTCGAACTCCTGGGCTCCAGCAGTCCTCCTGCCTCGGCATCCCAGAGTGCTCGGATGGCACAGGCATGAACCACCACACCCGGCCTGCGATGTTTCTTATGAACAGCTGGTTCTAGAGGTGGGAAGAAATTCCGCTCTCTCTTTTTCTTAAGGGTTCACTTACTTTTCTACTACTGGTGTTTTCCTCGATCCTTAGTCTCCTTGAAGACATCATGGAAAGTCAAGAGTCCATTTTGCAGATTAGTTTAGTTAAAACTAAGTGATATCACTTGTAAACCCACTAGACCAGGAACAAGAAACTGCAATATGCGATATACTGAAAGCTAACAAATGAGCTGGATGCAACTGTCAGCAACACTGGGTGTCATGCTCGCTCCATGGTCCCTTGGGTTCCACATTTGTCTAATGACTGCCTGATATGATGTGAGTGTCACTGTCAAACAGTTTATTAAAAATGAGTATAACATTTGTTTAAAAAATATTAATAAGGTTTAATTTCTTGCCTACTTTTAGATGCAAGTAAATATAAATAGTTTAATGCCCCCCCCCACAGCCCTTGAAGGTGTGCAGCCCCACCTTGGAAACCATTGCTCAGGTATGCCCAGACAAGGGGAAGAATGCTGATATTCATTCATTCACAGCGTGAGACTGGGGTGGGGGGAGCAATTTTGATGAATTTAAGCTGAGAGAGTAAAATCTGGGTAGCTGGAGAAATGTACTTTCTCTCTCTTAGATTCCATCTCTTGAGACTGGACACTTTTGGGGGGTTTCACGCCTGTCTCCTGGATTTGGGCCAGGATCTTCCCGGAACTGAAGTGACGTCCCCTCTCTGGATGGGGTTAGATGATGAGAACAAGAAGGTCGTCCTGGGCTTTGAGTGATGGCCTTAGCCAAGAGGCGCCCACGATCCCCTCTGTCCCACCAGTCTCCCCCCACAAGGCTACCTACTCCCCACGAGTTCTCTGGAATCCACCTGTTCCTGTCTGTCTTCCCCTCTCTCCCTCTCCTCTACTAGAACCCAGGAGCCTGGACTCTAGCGAAAGCTCTGGTCCCTGTCCAACCTGATCTCACACTCAGTGAGATGTCTGTAATGCAAATCTGGTCAGGCCACCCTCTTTGTTACTCCCCATCCCCACCCCCACCCCCACCCCAGACTTTCAGTGTCCTTCCATTACTTGGGAGAAAGCCAGAACTCCTTACTTGTTCTAGAAAGCTGTGTGCAGCCTGACCATTGCTGGACTCTCCAGCCTTTTCTCCTGCACATCGCTCCTTATGCTCTGTGCATCCTTCCATCACCATCCCTCATAGCTTCTTTGCTCTTTCCTTCCAGAGGCCCATCCCTCTCCTGGAATGTTCCCCAGGCTCCCCACCACCTTGCCTTCAGCACCTGAGATCTCTGTGGAAGCTTCACTTTCAGAAGGACAAAGATACTGTCCCCTAGACTGGACTCATCAGGGCACCTCTCACTCCTTCTCACAGTTGCAGTCTTACTTCTATTTGTGTGATTATTTGCTTAGTGTTTGCTCTTACTCACTAGGATTTGATCTCCATGAGGGCAGGGGCACGTTTGTGTTGGGTTCAACATTGTAGTTATCAGTATAAAAAACACAGAGTGGGGCACATAATAGGTGCTCAGTAAATATCAGTTAAATGCTTGTGGAAAGAATATTGGGATTGGGGGCAAAGTGTCAGTTGGTAAAAAGTCTTTGGCCACTGCCTTCTTGTCTTCTGCATAAAACTATTAAAACCTAAAACCCGATGTGGTGGCTCACACTTGTAATTCTAGCCCTTTTAAGGCTGAAGTGGGAGGATCGCTTGAGGCCAGGAGTTCAAGACCAGCCTGGGCAACATAGCAAGGCTCTGTCTCTATGAAGGACAAAAAAGAGAGAGAGAAAACCTGGCCTGGCGGGGAGCAGACTGCTGGACATGGTGATCTGATCACTTTTGAATTCTTTATTTCTCATACTATATTGAAAGTGTAGAAGCATGCATTTTCAGCAGAGGGCCAGAAATGGTAAAATCCAGGTCGTGCTGCAGACCTGAATGAAAAAGCAAGAGTAGGTCTGATAGGACAATGACCCTGAGATCTGCTTGGGAGATCTGGGTTTCTTAGCTTCAGTGATGTCAATCAGGGCAGAGGTGTGCTGCAAAAGTGTGCTGTGAAAAGTTATACATCACTTGCCTGTCCTTCAAACTCTGTTTTAAGTTGCTATTTGCCCAATCCCTCAGCCATAAATGCCTGGACAAGTTTTATTCTAAAAGAGAGGGTCAAAGAGCACCAAGGAGCCCCTCCTGACAGAGACACTTTGTTCTGTTACACGGAACAACAGCAGTGAGGACCTGGTGGCAGAGCAGGGCAGGGCTGAACGCCAAGTGGTCTCCAGCCTGTGTATCAATGGTCAAAGAGGAGAGGAAGAACCTACCTGAGCTCCAGCAAAAGGGGAAAATGTGGTTTCGTGCTCAGTGGATTCGAGGTCATAGATCATCTGGGCTTCTTTATGCTTTATGTGATCTCACCCTGGAGACAAGAGTTGTCATCATCGTCACCATCACCATCGTCATAGCCGCCATTTATCGAGGGGCTTTCCATGACATAGTCCACGTAATTCTCACAAGAGCTCTCTGTGAGGTAGGTTTTATTAAGTCTCATCCTGCAGTCAGGGAAACTGAGGCTCAGAGAGGCTAAGTAACTTGCCAGGGGTCACTAGGGTCACTGGTTGAGTCTCGGTGCAATCTTACAATTGGAACTGCACACTGTGCAGACTCTAGCTGGTGCTGGTTCCCGTCTATAGGGTTGCATGAACCATGGCGTATGTGGTTAGAGGTCAGGCCCCATCCGTGGTCATGGAGCTACATAAGAGGTGGATGGGGGCTCTGTTGGGCTCTAGAACCTAAGATATGCCAAGTATCTGTTCTTTATCCTCTAAATATTTTCCAAGAAGAATTTTTAAAATATAGAGAGCGGAAGGCATATATTTCACATGCCTGATGTAGAGGAGTGCTCATTAAATACTTGCTGAATTAACTGAATGATTAAAAAGAACATGTTGAGGGTAAGTGGCCGGGGAAAGATGTCCCAGGATGAGAATGGAGACTGTGGCAAGTCGTCAGTAATGCACACTGGAATCCCATGACATTGGATGGAACATGGTGGAAGACTTGTTCTCTGCAGCAGTCTTCCCCAGTCATTTCACTGATCTTTCGGTATCTGTCCTGGCATTTTATGCAAATGATTTTTGGATCTCATGTACAGCATTATGGTAGGACTTGACTGTACTTTCTTTGGCAACATTGACTTACTTCATTAAAATCTCACTGGGATCAAGTAGAAAATATAAAAGATAATGGATTTGGCAGGAAAATGAACTGTGGCAATTTGCTTTAAGAATGTCTCAGCAGAAATATTTATTTTGAATACTTTAAGGGAAGAAAACAGATTTATCCATTGTTAATACATTAAAATATGGCAGCAATCTGTGAAACAGTAACAAAAGGGTTCTTAGACGCTGTGTGAGTTTTTGTCAGCGGGGTAATCACATTTAGGTACTCCATTTCCTAAATCGAATATAAATAAAAGTCAGTATCTTCTTAGGCACTCTGCAGCACGATGGAGCTATTTTCAAAATGTAGGCTTCCTTTTTTTCTATGCTCAGTCTATAAAGGAAAGCTGAGTTCGCAGGGTGGAGCTACTCCATGGCCCCCAGCTGCCTTGCTGGCCCCTAGAACTTAAGAGCAAAAACTGTTCTCCAGAGATCCGTGTTTCACTTGTTGACTCGTTCAGCACAAATATTGTGCCAGGCACCAGGCTAGACATTTAGGAGGCAATGGTGACAAGGTACGAGCCCAGAAAGCTTCCTGCCCAGGCATTAGGAGCTGTCAGTAGAGAAAAGCCCTGCCCTGCGGGGCAGCTCTGGAGGTGTGGGGTACACTCCTGACCCAGAAAAGTGAGGAGGCAAGGCTTCCTAGAGGAAGAGCAGCTAAACTGACTGAGAATAAGCAGGACTTGGCTGGCTTGGGAGTGGAAAAGGGTCTGGAGACAAACACAGAGAGGCCCAAGGACAAGAACCTGACAAAAGAAGTGACAAAAAATTGAAGTCAGTTGAGGAAATGGGGCCTTATCCTGAGGTTTTATCTGGAGGACAAGGGTTTACTAAAAGGTTTCCTGAGTGCTCTCTGTGTGGCATCACCACTGTGGGTACCTTCCTGAGATTAGTCTCCATGGAGAAGACATCCCACAGGGGTAGAGGCAGGGGACCACACTGAATTCATGCCAGAGCTGGTGGCCTCTGGGCTAGGACTGTGATTGTGGGGTGAAGAAGCGTGATGGATTTAAGATATTTAGAAGGTGAAATGAATTGGACTTGTCACTGGGTTCCCCAGGTTTCTGTCTGGTATCTTCCCTTATTTCTTGGAAGGTTCACGGTTTATGAGAAGTATGAATATTGCCAATTTTCTTGGCCTGTCTTAGAAGAGCAAGACAATAGCCAAGGGACACTTTCTGGGGAGTGGGAGTCAAGGATTGGAGACTTGTTGGCAAGGCTTAGACGTGAACTAACTTTTGTGGGGACCTATGATCTGCCAGGTAACATTGCACCAAAACAGTCTCTTGTTTATTATTCCAACTACTCAGAAGGATAAGCATTATTATTCCTATTTTACAGGTAAAGAAATAGATTGGGAGAGGCTGAGGGAATGGAGTTGCAAGCTGATGACAGAGAACGGTCTCAGTCCTGGTCTATTTATTAGCTCCAAGGCACAGAGCTCTTAGCCCCTTGGCCTTACCCAGCTCTCAAAGAGAATAAAGATACAGACTGTAAGGATTCAGAACTAAGCACTGAAAGATTTGGCCAGGTACGGTGGCTCAGCCTGTCATCCCAGTACTTTGGGAGACCCGTGGGTTTGAGACCAGCCCGGGGAAATTTGTGAGACCTCGTCTCTACAATCAATCACAAAAAAAATTAGCCGGGCGTGGTGGCACACGCCTGTAGTTCAGCTACTTGGAAGACTGAGGCAGAAGGATCACTGGAGCCCAGCAGGTCGAGGCTGCACTCCAGGCTGGGCAATGGAATGATACTCCAACTCAAAAGAAAAAAAAAAAAAGACAGAAGCCGGGCTCGGTGGCTCAGCCTGTAATCCTGTGCCTTTGGGAGGCTGAGGTGAGTGGATTGCCTGAGCCCGTGGGTTTGAGACCCGCCTGGGCAGCGAGACCTCATCTCTACAATAAATCAAATAATCAGCCGGGCGTGGTAGCGCACGCCTGTAATTCCGGCTACTTGGAAGGCTGAGGTGGAAGGATCGCCGGAGCCCAGTAGGTCGAGGCTGCGGTGGCCGGGAGCGGCCACTGCACTCCAGTCTGGGCGACAGAGTGAGACTCCAACTCAAAAAAAAAAAAAGAAGGAAAGAAAGATTTAACACTCATTCATTCACACAGTCTCTCGGTCACACAAAACAGTCTTTCTCGAGTATCTCCTGTTGCATGCTGCAGTGAAGGACTGTGGGAGGCCTCCAGAGCATGAGTTCTGGCACTCAGCTCCCTGGGGTCAAAACCTGCCTCCTCCTCTTCCGAGCTGTATGTGTGAGGATTGGTAAATAACTTTTCAGGATCTTATTTTCCTGTCTGTAACACAGGGATGATAACACACATGCCATCTCATGGGGATAGCGCAAGGATGAGATGATTGATACGGGAAAGCTCTTAGAACAGCACCTGGCCCTCTCAGGCATGTTACAAGGGCTCACGAGTAGTCTTTCGCAACAAGGAAAATAAAGTCCTTGCCCCTGTGGAGCTTACAGAAGTAACATGTCAGACGGTGTCAAGGACGAGGAAGTGTTAAACCCAAAATTCAAAATCCGAGAGACCACCAAAGAGCCAGCTCTGATGCAAACACACAAGGGTCTTTATTCAGGCTCGAATCTGGGCTCACGAACGAAGCCAGCTGTGGCTTCAGGGACGAGAGCCCCGATCCAGTATGGCAAGCAGTTTTTATACACCATTACAGAGGGAAGGGAAAGAACTTTAAACTTGGTTTTACATGATTGGGTAATTTCTCCTAATGGTTACGGGAACACTTGGTATTGGTAGGTGCCTTTCATGGGCTTCAACCTGACTGCCCGTGATTGACAGAAACCCACTTAATGGGCAGAGTGGAATGTCAGATAAGTTAGGTTCATACAGTCACTGCGTATAAATTAACTGAGCAAGCAGG
>NW_007003981.1:0-813 GCF_000164805.1 Carlito syrichta
GAGGATTTCCAGAGCAGCTTTGTCCCTCTGGAGGAAGCCAGGGAGGGCTCAGTCCATCACCTCAGAGGGCACGTGGGTTGAGGGTGATGAAAGAGATGGGACAGCCTCAGAACTCACAGGGACTTATGGCCCACTGTGAAGGACTTGAGTTTGGCTCTGTGTGGTGTGAGACACTGCTGAAGGTTTTCCAAGGCATAAGCAATATAACTTGCTACTCCAGGATTCAATTTGCCCACCTGTAAAATCATGGACTGTGGGGAACTCTATTTATTATTATTATAATTTACTAATATCTATAAATTCAGAGAGTAGCAATATAAAGAGGTAACAAGGCTTGTGAGTCAGAAGGTAAGTTAGCAGAATTGCAAAGAAATGTGTATGTGAGTGTGTACACCTAGGCATGCATATAGACATACGTGTGTGTGTGTGTGTGTGTGTGTGTGTGTGTGTGTGTTATTTGCTTCCATAAGAATGTGCATATTAAAATACTTGTGAATAACAAACTGTTAGCACATGTGCAGATTAAAAGTAGCTCAGAAGCCGGGCTCGGTGGCTCAGCCTGTAATCCCGCGCCTTTGGGAGGTTGAGGTTAGTGGATTGCCTGAGCCCACGGGTTCGAGACCAGCCTGGGCAGCGAGACCTCATCTCTACAATAAATCAAAAAAAACAAAAAATCAGCCGGGCGTGGTAGCGCATGCCTGTAATTCCAGCTACTCAGAAGGCTGAGACGGAAGGATCTCCGGAGCCCAGCAGGTAAGGCTGCGGTGGCCGGGAGCGGCCACTGCACTCCAGTCTGGGTGACAGAGTGAGACT
>NW_007003982.1:0-301 GCF_000164805.1 Carlito syrichta
AGTAAGTCTGTTTCTAAAGGTTTAGGCCTTGCCTAAGATCATAATCAACTGCTTGTCCCTATAAAACTGTTGGAAAGTCTCTTAGAGTTGTGTAATATATGCTGAGTTCCTACTTTATATTGTAATGCTAAATAACACTAATGCTTGCATTTTTGGCTATGCCTGACTAGCACACTTCTTACAAGACTGGTAAAGCTTTAAATGCTAAATTTTTTGCAGGACTTAATAAGGCATGGGAACTGGCCATTCCCACATGATTAAGTCACCTTGTAAACTCGGTACTTCACCTAGGGGACACTCT
>NW_007003983.1:0-842 GCF_000164805.1 Carlito syrichta
GATCTCCCTTGTAGAGGGCTTCAGACACCGGGTTGCTCGGTCGCCATCTTGCCGCCCACCCACCCCATCTTTTTTTTTTGAGTCAGAATGTCACTCTGTGACCCACTCACTGCCACTGCAGCCTCGACTTGCTGGGCTCAGGAGATCCTGCTACCTCAGCCTTCCAAGTAGCTGAAACCACAGAAGTGCACTACCATGCCTGGCTAATTTTTTGATTTATTGCAGGGATGAGGGTTCACTGAGTTGTCCAGGCTGGTTTCGCACCTCTGGAACTCAGGTAATTCTCTCACCTCAGCCTCCCAAAGTGCTGAGATTACAGGGGTGAGCCATTGCTTCTGGCCACCTCCCATCTTTTAAGGATGATAGTGCAGAGAAGAACATGGAAGAGGAAGTTGGTTTTTTTTTTAGTCAGAAATACTGAAAGATTTCTTGCAGCTGTCTAGTTTCCTGATACTTCAATTGTGAAACTTTGAGTTCACTCTATCATTTCTAAAGTTTATTTTGAATAAGTTAGGGGAGACACCCAAGTGTAGAAAATGGTATGGAAATCTGCCACGTGAAGGATTAGAAATTTTGTAACGGACCAATTTAAAGACTTAGACCTTCTCTTAGATATCTTTGGGCTTAAGTTAGCTGGAAGGGCTCTCTTGTAATTTAGAATAGCAAGTTTTAATACTTACTTGGGATGATGTATTAAAAAGCCTCATCCATGCTGACAAGTGCAGGGGCCTGCCATAGCCTTTGTTGATTATTCTTGGTCTTTGACTTCATCCTATTCTATACTTCATTTTTCCTCATTGCTGAATAAGCTATCCGCATTTCTTAATTGCCACTCGGCTATG
>NW_007003984.1:0-7103 GCF_000164805.1 Carlito syrichta
TTTTAAAAATTTTTTTTTGAGTTAGGGTCTCACTCTTGTCGCCCAGGCTAGAGTGCAGTGGCATGCTCACAGCCACCATAGCCTCAACCTGCTGGGCTTAGGCGATCCTTCCACCTCAGCATTCTAAGTAGCTGGAACTACAGATGCATGCCACCACATCTGGCTAGTTTTTGTGACTTAGTGTAGATACGAGGTCTCACTAAGGTGCCCAGGCTAGTCTCAAACCCCCGGGCTCTGGCAATCCTCTCGCCTCAGCTTCCCAAAGTGCTGGAATTACAGGCTGAGCCACTGTGCCCATCCTACTTTGTAAGGCTGATACCACAAGCAGAGACCTTTGGTGGATACCTTGTCCTATGACACTGTTAGCAAACTTAGCACTTGGGTGTGCCAGGCATAGAAGGAACAGTTTTTCATTATTGTCTGATTTAATCCTAACAATCTGTAAAGAAGAAGGTATTATCATCCTTCTTTTACAGATGAAGGAGAGCAACTTAAGGCCTCAATTGCAGAACCCAAAGCAGAACCCAGATTCCCCTGACTGCCAACCCGCTCCCCTTCTCCATTGTTCTGTCTCCTCCTTAAAGACAAGCACTGGAATGGAATTGAAACACTGAAATACAATGAAAACCACCAAAAGGATTAACACATTTAATATAAAAAGTCTCATCAATCAACAGGAAAAAGACAAGCAATTCAGTGGGAAAGGGGCAAAGGCTGTGCAGAGTTGGTGTGATGACAGTCTAAGCCACCGCATCGTAGCCTTCACCTCGTGGTTTATGGGTGTGGTGGCCTTTGTCACCTCACAGAATAGAGATAGTCTCTCATATCTTCTTCTAGTGCTTTCACAATGTGTTGCTGTTTATATTTTTTAATCCATCTGGGTTTTTTTGTTTTTTAGTATGATTGAGGTAGGGAATCCAACTGTCCCCCTACATGAATATCCAATTGTTTCAAAACAACTTTTATTGAATGATTCATTCTTTCTTCACTGATCTGAAATGCTATCTCTCTCTTTCTCTCTTTTTTTTAATGAGTCAGGGCCTCACTCTTGGCCCAGGCTGGAGTGCAGTGGTATGATCATAGCTCACTGCAGCCTCAAATCACTCCTGGGCTGAAGTGATCCTCCTGTCTCAGCTTCCTGAGCAGCTAGGACTACAGGCGTGCACCCCCATGCCTGGCCAATTTTTAAATTTTTTAGAGACGAGGGTCTCATTATGTTGCCCAGGCTGCTCTCAAACTTCTGGCCTCAAGTGATCCTCCCACCTTGGCCTTCCAAAGCACTGTGATTACACATGTGAGCCACCACACCCAGCCTAAAATGCCATCTTTAACTAGCCTCTGTTTTCTCCCATTGATGCAGGTGTCTTTTCCTGTACTGGTACCAGTCACAGTACTTAATTCCAGTTGCCCTCTAACATATTTTGAGTTATATATTTGGTAGGGCAAGCTCCTTCTCTTTGGTTTTTTTAAAAATATATTTCACAGACAGCTATTCTTGCATATTTTCCCTATCAAATGTCAGCCAGTCAGTTTTC
Source organism: Carlito syrichta (assembly GCF_000164805.1). NCBI lineage: Eukaryota > Metazoa > Chordata > Mammalia > Primates > Tarsiidae > Carlito > Carlito syrichta. The sequence goes on from NW_007003984.1 coordinate 1,536, forward strand.
GCAAAAAAACTACGTTGGAATTTGTAAAGGTCACATTAAATTTGGATATTAATTTGAGAGCTGACATCTTTACAACACTCTGGGAACATGTTGTTTCATGCCACGTGTCCATGTCTTCTCGCTGTCCTTCCAGAGAGTTTTAGTGTTTCCATTGCACAGATCTTACACACCTCTTGTTAGCATAAGGTCTTTGTGTCTTTGTTCCTATGTCCTTTGTCCATTTCCATTGCTATTGTCAATGAGCTCCTTCTTCCAGTCTCTAATTAGCATTGGTGGTGCCTGGGGAAGCCGCTGAGTTCTGAGCTCTTGATTTTCTGCATAGCCACCTTCCTGGATTCTCTTAGGACTTTTAGTGGATTCTCCCGGACTTCTTAGGTTGTCTGCCCCTCATCTGCACCTAATGAAGTTGTGTCTCTTCCTTTCCAATGTTTGCAACTCATTTCTTTTCCTTACAGCGCTGACTAGGACCACCTCAATGACAACGAGTAGGCGCAGTGATGACAGGCGCCCTGCTCTCGTTCTTGACGTTAAAACAAGACTGCTGCTTAGATTTTTAGTGGGTCCTTTAATCAAGTTGGGGCCATTTCCTTTTTCTCCTACTTTTAACAGTTTTTTGTAGGTGTTATCTGCTGAATGTTACCTCCAACAGTCAATAAAAAGTAGATTCGGTGCCAGCTGCATGCAAGACTCCAAGCCAGGTGCCATTGGCCCTCTACATCCGTGGGCTCCACTTCTGCAGTTTCAACCAATGGCATATCGAAAATATTCAGAAAGGCAAAATAATAAAAAAGACAGACCAGGCACACTGGCTCATGCCTGTAATCCCAGAACTTTGGGAGGCAGACAGAGGTGAGAGGATTTCCTGAGCCCAGGGGTTCGAGACCAGCATGGGCAACTTGGAAAGATCTCACCTCTACAATAAATTTTTTAAAAAACATGAGCTGGGCGTGGTGGCATACACACTTGCAGTTCCCACTCCTTAGAAGGCTGAGGCAGAAGGATCGCCTGAGCCCAGGAGGGCAAGGCTGCAGTAGCTGTGATTGTACCACTGCATTGCAGCCTAGGAGACAGAGTGAGACTTCAATTCAAGATTATAAAAAAAAAACAATAGCAACTCTTTACATAGCATTTACATCATCTGGGAGATTACTCCTCGAGTACTTTAAGTAACCTCGAGATGATTTAAAGCATGCAGAAGGATGTGCTTAGATTATATGCAGAGGCTACACCACTGTATATCAGGAACTTGAGCAGCTGCAGATTTTGGTCTGAGGTATGGGGGTCCTGGAGCCAGTGCCCCCCAAAAGCAAAAGGACCACTATAGTGTAGAAGAGTCAAATGGGATAGAATTCCTATCTCCAAAGAAGTCCTGCATTGGGTAGATAAGATTTAAAACTAATAAAGATCTAGAGACAGTGGTCATTGTGGTAGATAATCACCTTTTCTTCCAAAACAGAGATATGCTCATAAAAGAGCTGTGAAGACTAACAAGCAAGGAACCTCAGAGTAAATGTTAACTGGCAGCTTTTAAGTGGGATTTGAGAACCGGAGGAGAACTTGGAACGCTCCTCTGGCCTTCCCTCATTCTTCAGTGTGGTCACTGCCAGAGGCAGGAAGGATGCTTCCTCACCCTGGTCCTTGGCCAGGCTCCAACAAAGCGGGATCCCCAAAGCTGTGTTGGATCTGGCTAGCAAGGACGTGCCTGCTATCACCAGCCCCACAGGGAAACGGGAGTCGGGGAAGAGTTTGGTGGTGCCTGTTCCTGCTGTGGAGGCCATCAGGCCAGGCCAGAAGCCTTCTCGGAACTCTGGGGAAGGGCAAGGAAAGCCACTTGAAATTTCTTCCAAAACAGATTTACGCTCACCGACAGAAGACTAAAAAACAAGGCACCTCAGGATAAACGTTAACCCAGCAACTTTTACGTGGGATTTGAGAACCAGAGGAGAACTTGGAACGCACCTCTGGCCTTCCCTCATTCGGCAGTGCAGTCACTGCCAGAGGCAGGAAGGATGCTTCCTCACCCTGGTCCTTGGGCAGGCTCCAACAAAACTGGATCCCCAAAGCTGTGTTGAATCTGGTTAGCAAGGACGTGCCTGCTATCACCAGCCCTGCAGGGAAACGGGAGTCGGGGAAGAGTTTGATGGTGCCGGCTCCCTTTCTCTTTCTCCGTTTCCTTGTTATAAAGGAGGAGACCACCTGCTCTCCAAGCTCCCTCCCAGTTAAAGCCCACGAGGGACAGGTCCCAGAGAGGCAGTTAAGCCAACGACTCCCTTCGTGCTTCAAGTAGAGCTTGCCAAAGTCAAACGAGCAGTTACAAACTGAGGAGTGTTTTCATCACCCTTTTGCTGTTACTTATGGGCACATAATTTAGTTTTTGTGTTTCAGTTTGTTAAAGAAACCAGACAATAAGCAGCCAGCAAGTGGAGAGAACGAGGTAGCCACAAGTAGGCATGGGTGTGCTAGACATAAAGCAGCGGCGTCAGAACGTGGGAGAGTGGGAAAAGCCAGGACTCGGAAGTTTCTGGGGCTTTGGGCCGAGGGGATGCGCTGCACATGCGAAGACAGGTGCAAAACTGGAGTCCCTGCCCATAGGCGACCGATGGGTCCCTCCCACAGCACGGCTCCTGAAAAGCAGTCAGGGGTCAAATTGGCTGCAGGCTATGCTTCTCTGAGGCAGTGTGCCAGAGGCAAACGGCATGGTAAGAAGGCCTCTGCTGGCTGCGCTGTGTTCCTGGACAGAATGCCTCCTGAATTCTTGCTGAAGATATTTTCCTACCTGGATGACGTGAGCCTGCTGCTTACTGGATGTGTAAACAGGCGCTTTTACCATCTGACCAATGACAATTTTATTTGGATCAGAATCTACTCGATTGCTTTTTCACCTAAAAGATTTAATTGGGATGTTCATTCAGTGGAAGAGACAGCTGTGTCAATGAGCGTACTGTCAGTTGAGGATAAGGAAGCTGGGTATTGGAAAAAATATCAGAAAACAAATAGCATCTGTAAAAGCCTCAGTAGCTCATGTTCTCCAACATGTCAACCCTTACACAGGCCTTCCGGCCAAGACCAAAGAGGCCCTCAGAATATCTGGTTTAAGCTGGGCAATTATATTGAAAGAAAAAAGTGGAAAGAATATATCATGGAGCATGTTGACCTTTCCATAAACGACACATCAGTTACTGTTGGGTGGTATGGCAAAAATTGGACATGTCTTGCATCATTGTCAACTTCTATTTGTATGGTGTGACACCAGTTTTTAGGGACTGGTATAGAACCCCACCCAAAATAGACCCCGATGGCGTTCTTTAATTGCCAAGTACAATCTGAGTCTTTTGACTGACTCTGCCATGATTGGCTGCGACAGATTCATTCGGATCTGCTGCCTACAGCCTGGCCTCCTGGTGGGGCTGTGGAAGGAGGAGGAAGAACTGGGTTTTGTTACGGCAAATCTTCATTTCTGTCACCTCCTGGAGAGGAGCACATTAGGCTGGGCCACTATTCCCTACAAACTGCCTCCTCACAGCCCCCTTTTGAATAACAGCCCTGAGTATGGACTGTATAGTTCCCAACTCCACGTGGATCTGCACAGCAGTGGGATTTTCTATCTATGTGCGGCATTTCGCAATCTCTTCACCACAAAAGGAGACGTTGAAAATGGATATGCGAAACTCACTGCTATAAGTTCTAAAAACAACAGCGGCCACCTCCCTCTTGTTGGCAAAACTGGCCTCTTTTGGAGAACTGATGTTATTGATGGCTCTATAAAGAGTTGTTCCATGATGGACCTCACCCTCTCGAATATGCGCGGGGAACCTTTTTGGCGTTTCAGTTCCCCGGTTTGCATGAGACTGTCTCCCGCGCCCTCGATGGTCCTCATTTCTTGGGAGAGACATACTGTGCGGACTCCATGGAGGAAGAAGGCAGAGCGCACGTGGAGATGGTGTGGGTCAGAGAGACCGAGGAATACTTCGTCGTCAACCTGCTCCTTTACCTTAGTGTAGCAAACGTCAGCCACTGGTTTGGGACAAACTACTGAGTATTAGCAGAAGATGGCAAAAATGATTGTTGCTGTGAAGCCGTATTCTTTTTACAGGCTATTTTTGTTCTTGGCGTTGGAAGTTAAAATAAGGCCTGTCTTCAGTCGTCTGTGTGGGGCCTGCTTATTTCACCTTAGAAGCTGGGATTTATGGGTCGTTTAAAGTTAAAGTTTGAAAGATGATGTTAAGGGTTAGAAAAATAGAAATAGCACAGTCCAAAGAAAGTTCATATAAAAAGAAAAGTATTTTTGCTTCTCTTCTGCCTTTTGCTAAAAAATTAAGAATATCTATTTAAACATGTGCTTGGGTGATCGCTTGTGTGGGGTAGGGGGACACAGGCATGCTGTGTAGAGGGTTTTTTTTTCCTTAATTGGTAAGGAGCCCAAACGAGACAATCACTTGGATGTAACCTTCACGGTATTCGTTGGAATTCGTGCTACGTTCATGACACTCAGCAGCCACATTTGCATTTGATAAAGTAAAACAGACGAGCGGCCTAATTCACGAGGAGAGACGTGTCTGAATCATCATAAGGAAATGGTCACTTAAAGACGGATGCACAGTGTGACACCAACCCAGTTAAGACACCCAACTCCACCTCAGTGGGGCTAGAGAGTTGCGAGTTACGGAATACTTGGGAATTTGGGTCCTAACTGGCCCTACACTGTGCGGATTATGTTTTTATCACATTCTATCTCCCACTTCAAAGTTGTTCTCAGGCGATTTCTGATGTCATACTGCGATTCTCCTGCTTGGACTGGCGTGATCAAGCTTGCCTCCCTCCCTGTTGTTCATCCTTTTCCTGTTACCGTATTTGGCCAGTTTCTCACTTGAGGTTCGTGTGACAGTAAATATGGGCACGTGCAGAATGAAGAACTGGAAGACAGCAAGAAAGTAAACCTACGAAATGCAAAACAACAACAACAACCACAAAAACCCACGAGGCCTGGGTAACAGGAATGGAGAGAGCAGGCCCCAGCTGGGGGAAGGACTCAGCTGTTCTGCCTGCTCTCTGCTGTGAAGAGATTCGCCCCTCGTCCCAATACCGTGTGGCCTTCCCAGAGCTCTGAGGAGGCTTCTGGCCTGGACATGGATCCCACCCAGAGAACCTGGCTCAGAAGCTGCCCAATTAAGAGGAGGCGTCCGACGAGGAGGAGCAGCTCTTCAGCAGGATGCTGGCTTAGAGTAGGATTTCTTCTGCCCGAGGCAGCCACTCTGGCTGAGGGACATGCATCCCGCACAAAGAACATGGTTCAGAAGCTGCCCAATGACGAGGAGGAGTCCGATGAAAAGCAGATCTTCAGCAGGGATGCTGGCTTCCAGGAGGATTTCTTCTGGCTGAGACGGCCACTCTGACTGAGGGACGTCTTAATGTCACCTACAGAAAGCCTCTTAGTGTCACCCGCACAAAGAACATGGCTCAGAAGCTGCCCAATGATGAGGAGGAGTCCGGCGAGGAGGATGAGATCTTCAGCAGAGATGCTGGCTTCCGGGAGGATTTCTTCTGGCGGAAGCGGCTGCTCTGGCTCAG
>NW_007003985.1:0-807 GCF_000164805.1 Carlito syrichta
CAGGATCGCGGGAGCCCAGCAGGTCGTCGCTGGAGTGGCCGAGCGTGACGGAGTGAGACTCCAACTCAAAAAATAAAAATAGAGGCAAATATCAAACGAACCCACTCATAGTTGAATAGTGATTACCTCTGGAATGGGAAAAACAGAAAACAAGACATTCAAGAGAACTGGGTGACTGTGTGCATGTGTCACTTGGATAAAAGTTAAAATGAGCTAATGATGTAACTTAAAATTAAGAAGCATTGGGCAGTTGACATAATTAAGGAAAATCTCCAAAATTAAATGTCTACCCGATTCATTTTGTTTTATGTAGTAGTCTTTAGCAATCTTATTAATCTTAATAATCTTATGTGATAGTCTTTACTTCATTATTTTGCAAAATTAAATAATGAAGTAAAATGAAGTTATGGTACAGTCAAAATTGGGAGATAAGGAGAAAAAAAGAAAAATGAAAATCTGCTATTTTTCACATTGTACATAGACAATCCCCAAATTTATGCATGTAAACAGAGATTTAAGTATATGCATACTTTAAACATTTTAATAATTTATTGAATCATTAAATAATTTTTCTAAATATAATTTTAAAGACCCTTCAGTACTTAATTATATACATATACAACCACTTATTTTATTTTAGCTGAAAAAAATGCATATCAATTTATTTATTTATTTATTTATTTTGAGTTGGAGTCTCACTCTGTCGCCCAGACTAGAGTGCAGTGGCCACTCCTGGCCACCGCAGATTCGACCTGCTGGACTCTGGCAATCCTTCCGCCTCAGCCTTCCAAGTAGCTGGAACTACAG
>NW_007003986.1:0-548 GCF_000164805.1 Carlito syrichta
AAAATTAGCTGGGTGTGGTGGGTGCGTGCTTATAGTTTTAGCGACTTGGAAGGCTGAGGCAGAAGGATCACCTGAGCCCAGCAGTTCAAGGCTGCAGTAGCCGTGATTGTTCCGCTGCACTCCAGCCGGGACAACAAAGTGAGCCTATGACTCAAAGCAAACAAACTAAAAAACCCTCAAAGAAAAAGAACAGACTATTTAAAGTTTTTTTAATGTGATATACAGAAATACGAATTAGCAAGTGTCTTTGAGAGCCTGTAATTGTTACAAGGGATTGGAAAGAAGCAGGGAGAGTCTTTGTTCTCAGTGGATTAAAATTTTAGCGGGGAAAGCCATGATCATTTATGGAAGGGGGATAGAATAGAGAGAGAGAGAAGAGAGAGGGAGAGAGAGACATAGACAGAGAGAGAGAGAGAGAGAGGAAGACAGACAGAGACAGAGAGGAGAGACAGAAATAGAGAAGAGAGAGACGGGAAGATAGAGGTAGTGAGAGAGAGGAGAGAGAGAAAGAGAGAGAGAGAGAGAGAGAGAGAGAGAGAGAGAGAGAC
>NW_007003987.1:0-302 GCF_000164805.1 Carlito syrichta
CAGCTGGCTAGCTAGTTAGCTAGCTACTGTAGTCAGCTGGCTATCCAGCTGGTTAGCTGGTTGAGTCAGCTTATTATTTCAGATGGCCAGCCAGCTGACTAGCTAGTCAAGTCAGTTAGTTAAGTCAGCTGGATAACCTGCTGGCTAGCTCGTTTGATAGGCTAATTCATTTAGCTGGCTAGCCACCTGGTCCGGAGTGTAACTAGCTAATTAAGTGTGCTGACTAGCTGGCTGGTAAGCTAGTTAAGTCAGTGAGTTAAGTGAGTTGGCTAGCCGACTGGTTAGCAAGGTGTCTAGCTAGG
>NW_007003988.1:0-337 GCF_000164805.1 Carlito syrichta
CCCTGCATAAAATAAAATAAAATAAAATATAAAACAGTAGCTTTTTAAAAAATTTTTTTTAGTTGGAGTCTCACTTTGTCGCCGAGACTGGAGTACAGTGGCCGCTCCCGGCTACTGCAGCCTCAACCCACTGGGCTCCGCCGATCTTTCCGCCTCAGACTTCCAAGTAGCTGGAACTACAGGCTCACACTACCACGCTCAGCTAATTTTTTTATTTATTGTAGAGATGAGGTCTCGCCAAGTTGCCCAGGCGGGTCTCGAACCCACGGGTTCAGGCAGTCCACTCACCTCAGTTTCCCAAAGGTGTGGAATTACAGGCTGAGCCACCGAGCCCGGA
>NW_007003989.1:0-301 GCF_000164805.1 Carlito syrichta
AAAAATGTGGTACATATACACGATGAAATACTATGCAGCCATAAAAAAGAACAAAATCATAAATTTTGCAGCAACCTGGATGGAACTAGAGTCTGTAATACTGAGTGATCTCTTACAGAAACAAAGATCTGAGTATCACATGTTCTCACTCAGATAGTGGACCTTGAACATCCATCGTAATACTATAAGAAAAGGACTGACAGTGGTGGGAAACTATGCGGGGGGAGGGGAAGGGAGGTGAGATTAACAGTAGTCAATATCTGTCTGGGGATGGGGAGACACCCCTTATCAACAAGGGTGC
>NW_007003990.1:0-803 GCF_000164805.1 Carlito syrichta
AGAAAAAAACAAACAACCCATTATAAAGTGGGCAAAAGATATGAACAGACACTTCACAAAAGAGGACATCCGAGCAGCCAACAGACACATGAAGAAATGTTCAACTTCCCTAATCATCAGAGAGATGCAAATCAAAACCACACTGAGATACCACCTAACACCAGTCAGAATGGCAATTATCAACAACTCAAAAAATAACAGCTGCTGGGGAGGGTGTGGTGGAAAGGGAACACTTCTACACTGTTGGTGGTAGTGTAAACTAGTGCAACCTCTGTGGAAAGCAATATGGCAGTTCCTAAAAGCTCTAAATATCAACCTCCCATATGACCCCGTAATCCCCCTACTGGGAATATATCCTGAAGAACTCAAATCACTCTATAAAAAAGATACCTGCACATGTATGTTTGTTGCAGCATTGTTCACAATAGCAAGAACCTGGAAGCAACCATGCTGCCCATCAAAAGAGGACTGGATTTTTAAAAATGTGGTACATATACACAATGGAATACTACGCAGCCATAAAAAAGAACAAAATCATGAATTTTGCAGCAACCTGGATGGAACTAGAGTCTATAATACTGAGTGACCTCTCACAGAAACAAAGATCCAAGTATCACATGTTCTCACTCATATAGTGGACCTTGAACATCCAATGTAATACTATAAGAAAATGACTGACACTAGTGGGAAACTATGGTGGCGGGGAGAGGGAATTAATGGTAGTAAATATCTGTCTGTGGACGGGGAAACACCTCTTATCAACAAAGGGTGCCTGAACGAAACATACTTGTACACCTAACCCT
>NW_007003991.1:0-765 GCF_000164805.1 Carlito syrichta
ACCTTCCATTACTCTCCATTCCATTTAATTCAATTCCATTTCATTACTCTCTTATTCCATTCCATTCCTCCCCATTCCATTCCATTTCATACAATTCTTTTCCATTCCATTCCATTCCATTCTATTCCTCTCCATTCCATTCCATTCCACTCCGTTCCTTTCTTCCCTATTCGGTTCCATTCCATTCCATTTTTCTCCTTTCCATTCCATTCCTCTCCATTCCTTTCCATTCTATTCCATTCCTCTACATTCCATTCCATTCCACTCCATTCCATTCCTTTCCATTCCATTCCTCTCCATTCCATTCCTCTCCATTCCATTCCAATCCTTTCCTCTCCATTCCATTCCATTCCTCTCCATTCTATTCCATTGCATTCCATTCCTCTCCATTCCATTCCATTCCTCTTGATTCCATTGATTCCATTCCGTTCCTCTCCATTCCGTTCCATTCCATTCCATTCCATCCCATTCCTCTCCATTCCATTCCTCTCTATTCCATTCCATTCCATTCCATGCCATTCCTCTCCATTCCATTCCTCTCCATTCCATTCCAATCCATTCCCTTTCTCTCCATTCCATTCCATACCTTACAATTCATCTCCATTTTATTCCATTCCTTTCTGTTCCAATACATTCCACTCCATTCCATTCCATTGTTTTCCATTCCATTCCATTCGATTCCATTCCTCTCCGTTCCTTTTCATTCCATTAAATTCCATTCATTTCCTGTATATTCCTTTCCATTTAATTCCATTCCTGTCCTTT
>NW_007003992.1:0-814 GCF_000164805.1 Carlito syrichta
AATGGAATTGTGTTTTTTATTTGGGTTTCTGTTTGTTTATTTTTTCAGACCTCGAAAAAACAACACAGGAATTCATATGGAAACACAAACGTCCAAGAATAGTCAGAACAAAAAAAACAAAACAGGGAGTATCACATTACCAGACTTCAAAATCTACTATAAAGCTAAAATCATCAAAACATCTTGGTATTAGGTATAGGAATAGGTATATAGATCAATGGAATAGAATTGAGATTCCAGAAGCAAAATCTCAATTTCTCAACCAACTCATCTTTGACAAAGCCTCCACCACCTACCACTGAGGAGAAGAGAACCTATTCAGTAAGTGGTGCTGAAAAAACTGTCTGACCACATGCAGAAGATTGAAACAGGACCCCTACCTATCCCCATGCACAAAGGTTAACTCCAAATGGATCAGAGACCTAAATGTAAAAACCTCAAACCATAAGAACCTTAGAAAATGAGGGATATACCTACATGGAAATTGGAACTGGCCTCCAATTCCTGAACAAAACACAAAATCCACAGGTCATAAGAGAGAGGATAGACAAGTGGGAGCTTATTAAACTGACAAGCTTCTGCAAAGCCAAAGAAACCATCAAGAGCGCAGGGAGACAGCCTACAGACTGGGAAAAAATATTTGCCAACACCATGTCAGACAAAGGCTTAACATCTTCGATCTACAAGAAACTCACACGTGCTGAAAAGAAAAAAAAAAAAACCATTATAAAATGGGCAAAAGATATGAACAGATACTTCAAAAAGGAAGACATCCGAGCAGCCAACAGACATATGAAGAAATGTTCCACTTCAC
>NW_007003993.1:0-868 GCF_000164805.1 Carlito syrichta
GAGACCCTAAATAGACCAATAACAATCAATGAAATTGACTACGTAATAAGAACACTTCCTACAAAAAAAAGCCCTGGTCCAAATGGCTTCCCAGCAGAATTCTACAAGACATTTAAGGAGGAGCTGATACCAATCCTACTGAAGGTATTCAAGGCGATTGAAAAATATGGAACTCTCCCCAAATCATTTTACAAAGCCAAAATCACATTGATATCAAGCCAGGAAAGATCCAATAAAGAAAGAGAACTACAGGCCAATATCTTTGATGAACATAGATGCTAAAATTCTCAACAAGATCCTAGCAAACCGGATTCAGCAATACATCTCAAAAATCATCCACCATGACCAAGTAGGCTTCATTCCTGGGATGCAAGGCTGGTTCAACATTCGTAAAACCACAAATGTAATTAAATATATCAGCAGATGTCAAAACAAAAACCACATGATTATATGATTAGATGCAGAAAAAGCTTTTGATAAAATCCAGCACCCCTTCTTGATAAAAACTCTTGAATATCTAGGCATACGGGGAACATGCCTCAAAATAGTAAAAGCCATCTACGCGAAACCCACAGCCAGCATACTCCTAAAGGGACAAAAATTGGAACCAATTTCCCTGAAAACTGGAACTAGACAAGGATGCCAACTCTCACCCCTCCTGTTCAACGTAGTATTGGAAGTCCTGGCTAGAGCAATCAGAGAAGAGGAGGCAATCAGAGGTATCTAAATAGGAAAAGAGGAGTCAAGTTATCTCTCTTTGCAGATGATATGATTGTGTACATGGAAAATCCAAGAGAATCTGCCAAAAGTCTCCTTACATTGATAAAGGCCTTTGGCAAAATCTCAGGATACAAAATAAATGTACAAA
>NW_007003994.1:0-503 GCF_000164805.1 Carlito syrichta
CCTTCCAAGTAGCCAGAATTACAGGCATGTGCTACCACGCCCGGCTGATTTTTTTGATTTTTATTGTAAAGAGATGAGGTCTCGCTGCCCAGGCGGGTCTCAAACCCGCGGGCTCAGGCATTCCACTCACCTCAGCCTCCCAAAGGCGCGGGATTACAGGCTGAGCCACCGAGCCCGGCTACTGCACCTCTTTCTAAGGTTTTCCTTTAAACGTTGAGAATACTGAAATAAAGCCTGAACTTAGTTACACTTTTCCTTTTCTTATAGAAATGCAGGGAGCTCAAGCAATGATAAACAAAAATATATAAGTAATATGAATAATATAAGTAATATACGCAAAAGTATATAAGTAATATAAATAAAATAAGTAATATAAACAATATAAGTAATATAAGCTATATATATAGCCAATATATAAGCAATATATAAATTATATAAATAATATAAGTAATATAAGCAAAAGTATATAAGTAATGTGTAAGTAATATAATATAAACAATATA
>NW_007003995.1:0-513 GCF_000164805.1 Carlito syrichta
GTGGGAGTGTAAACTAGTGCAACCTCTGTGGAAAGCAGTGTGGCAATTCCTAAAAGCTCTAAATGTCAACCTCCCATACGACCCCGCAATCTCCCTACTGGGAATATACCCTGAAGAACTCAAATCACTGTATAATAAAGATACCTGCACACGTATGTTTATCGCAGCGTTGTTCACAATAGCAGAACCTGGAAACAACCAGGCTGCCCGTCAAAAGAGGACTGGATTAAAAAAATGTGGTACATATACACAATGGAATACTATGCAGCCATAAAAAAGAACAAAATCATGAATTTCGCAGCGACCTGGATGGAACTAGAGTCTATAATACTGAGTGACCTCTCACAGAAACAAAGATCTGAGTATCACATGTTCTCACTCATATAATGGACCTTGAACATACAATGTAATACTATAAGAAAATGACTGACGGTACTGGGAAACTACAGGGAGGAGGGGGATGGGGATTAACAGGAGCAAATATCTGTCTGGGGGATGGGAAAAACACCTCTT
>NW_007003996.1:0-841 GCF_000164805.1 Carlito syrichta
TCAGCTGGTTACCTAGGAATCTAGCTATATGTCAGCTAGTTATGTCAACTAGGTCACTCGTTAAGTCACCTAGCTAAGCCAGCTGGCACACTAGGTAGATAGCTGGTTAAGTCAGCTAGTTAAACTAGCTTTCTAACTTAAGTCAGTAATCTAGTTAAGTGAGCTCAATAGACAGCTGGTTACCTAGGTAGCTAGCTAGTAAAGTCAGCTGGCTATGTAGCTGGCTAGTTAGGTACCTAGGCAGTTAAGTCAGCACGCTAGCCACCTGGCTAGCTAGATAAGTCACCTAGTTAAGTCAGCTGGCTAGACAACTGGCTAGCTAGGTAGCTAGATAGTTATGTCAGCAGTCTAGACCATGGGCTAGCTAGTTAAGTCACCTAGTTAAGTCAGTTGGCTATCCAGCTGGCTAGCCAGGTACCTTGCTAATTAACTGAGTTGGCTTGACAGCTGGCTAGCAAGTTAAGTCTCCTAGTTTAGTCAGCTGGGTAGCCAGCAGGCTAACTATAAAGGAAGCAAGTTAATTAAGCTGACTAGCAAGCAGGCCAGCTATTTATGTCAGTTAGTTAAGTGAGTTGGCTAGCCAGTTGGCTAGCTAAGTAGCAAGTTAGTTATTTCAGTTGGCTATCCAGCTTACTAGGTAATTAAGTCAGCTAGTTAAGTCAGCTGGCTAGCGGGCTAGCTAGCTTCATAGAGAGCTAGTTAAGTCAGCTGGCTAGCCAGCTGGCTAACTAGTTAAGTCAGCTGGATAGCCAGCTGGCTAACTAGTTAAGTCAGCTAGTTGAGTCAGCTAGTTAGTCAGTTGGCTAGAAGGATAAGTCAACAAGTTAATTCAGCTGGCTTC
>NW_007003997.1:0-812 GCF_000164805.1 Carlito syrichta
CCTGCTTGATGTTTAGCACAACTTACACACTGCAATCACCAATAAAATATTAGTTGAATATGCCTAGATCCATATTTTTTAAAAAGTTAACTCATAATTTTTAGTGTTTTCTTTTTTCATTTACATGTAATAATTGTACATCTTTTGGGGATATAAGATGATATTTCAATACGTATAAATGTGTAATGATCTTAATGGGTCAATTAGCATATCAACACCACAAACATTTATCATTTGTGTTGGGAAACGTGCAATATTCTCTTTTCTAGCTTTTTGAAAATATACATTAAATTATCGTTAGCTATTTTACCCTACAATGCTATAGGACAATAGAACTTATTCTTCCCACATTGTTGTACTTTTGTATTCATTAAACAACAGCTCTCTATTTTCTCCTCATTCTACCCTTTCCAGCCCCTAATAACCACAATTCTACTGTCTACTTTTAAAGATAATTTTTATTTATAATTTACATGCAGTAATTGTACATATTTATGAGGTACAGTGTGATGTTTCAATGCATATATATACATAATATAATTTGTCAATCCAGATAATTATCATAGAATTCACTTTAAACATTTATCATTTCTTTGTAGTGTTAACACTCAAAATCCTCTCTTCTAGCTACCTTAAAATATATACTACATTGTCATTTGTTATAGTCACCCTGTTGTGTGATAGAAAACCAAAACTTATTCTTCCAGTATAACTTGTGTGTGTGTGTGTGTGTGTGTGTGTGTGTGTGTGTGAGAGTTGGAGTCTCACTCTGTCGCCCAGACTGGAGTGCAGTGACTGCTCCCGGCCACTGC
>NW_007003998.1:0-661 GCF_000164805.1 Carlito syrichta
AAGGTCCAAGGGATAGAAGTGAGGCACAGACAGTATCTGTTACAAGAGAAATAGCAGAAATAGATCCACAAAGACTAAAGATATTGGAATTATCACACATTGAGTACAAAGCAATAAAATAAAAAGACAAATTTGAAACTCTAAGGATGAAACAGAAAGCTATAAAAAGTGATAAAATTTGTAAGCAAACTAAATAGAACGTTAGGAAGTATAAAATGTAGTAGCCTAAACTAAAAGCTTAATAGGTGAGAAATTATTCCTAAGTAAAATTGATTTTTGCAAAAATTCTGCAGATGAACCTAATAGCAGATGAGACTTTGATGATTATAGAATTAGTGAGCTGGAGGATAGCTCAAAATAAATTATCCAGCCGGGCTCAGTGACTCAGCCTGTAATCCCGCGCCTTTGGGAGACTGAGGTGAGTGGATTGCCTGAGCCCGTGGGCTCGAGACCCGCCTGGGCAGGTGAGACCTCATCTCTACAATAAATCAAACAATCAGCTGGGCGTGTTAGCGCATGCCTGTAATTCCGGCTACCTGAAAGGCTGAGGCGGAAGGATCCCCGGAGCCCAGCAGGTCGAGTCTGCGGTGGTCGAGAGTGGCCACTGCACTCCAGTCTGGGCGACAGAGTGAGACTCCAACTCAAAAAACAAACAAACAAC
>NW_007003999.1:0-1161 GCF_000164805.1 Carlito syrichta
CCCGGAGGAAGTATCACTTCCTTGCGGGTCCCCTCTAGGGCCTTCTCCCTCCGGCCTCCCCTACAGCCACAGTTCTGCTCCCCACGACACAGCTTCCCCCTGGAAAGCAGAAGTGGCCCTCCCTCACCAGAGGGCCTGAGACAAGCTTCTCCATTCCCCTGCTGGGGTGGGGATTCACATTTGCAGGAAGAGTAGAGACCCCCAGAGGCCAAAACACCAAGACTAGGTCATAGCTTCCCTGGAAGGCAGAATGAATACAGACCCATCTCTCTGACCTCACATTGCCTGCGGGTGGGTCCAAGGAAGTCACCTGAGCTCCCCATCAGATGTTCTCATATAGGGAGGAAGGAGGGAGCTGGAGAGCACCGTTGGCAAGGAGCTTCCAATAAGTATGGTTTGGTGTCACTCAAGAGTGAGATTTTAGATGCTCACAGAAAGGTGGGAGTGTGGTCAGGCAGGCAATACTTGACTCTGTCAGAAACATAAACTGTAAAAAGGCAATGAGACTGACTAAAAGACCCTCTGAGCTACACAAATAAGGACTTCTTCCCAATGTTCTACAACTCAATACAAGAGCTTGGATTATTAAGAAATAGCCACGTTGGCCGGGTTCAGTGGCTCATGCTTAAAATCTCAGGGTTATTTGAGCACAGGAGTTCGAGACCAGCCTGAACAACAGAGGTACACCTCATCTCTACAAAAATTTAAAAAATTAGGCAGATATAGTGGCTCATGCTTGTAGTCTGAGCAACAGGGTAAGATCTCGTCTCTACAAAAATTAAGAAAATTAGTCAGGCATGGTGACTCATGCTTGTAGTCTCAGATACTTGGGAGGTTGAGGCCAAAGGATTGTTTGAGCCCAAAAGGTTGAGGCTGCAGTAAGCCATGCTTGTGCCACTGCACTAGAGCCTGGGCAAAAGAGTGAAACCCTTACTCAAAAAAAAAAAAAGTAAAGAAAGAAAAAGAAATAGCCATCCTGTGAGAAAGAGGGGAGTCTTGAAGTCCAGAAGAGTAGTAGGTATGGGTGAAGATGGTGGCATCTCAGGCTGAAAATTGCATCGTGGAGAATTTTGAAGACACCCTGGCTCACGGGATGAGGCTCCAGCCACTTCTTGAAGAAGTAACCTTCTGTGCCCTTCCCTGAATCTGCCCAAGTTCTCG
>NW_007004000.1:0-835 GCF_000164805.1 Carlito syrichta
CAAAACTTAACAAAGTTTTAAATATGAATGCTGCGAACGCATACAGTGAATGTGGGGTAGAAAATCATATACTAATTCTGGGAATTTATAATAGCAAGCTTATAATAGCAAGGCAGTTACTTTTATAAAGGTCTTTGTTCCCTGCAGGTTTACATAGCCACTGCTGTAAATTATCACTGAGATATAAACCGGTGATAAAGCCCACCTAGAGAGGAGGTGGCTCCTCTAAGTCTGGTGCCACCTTGTAGGAATGTTTGAAAGAGGCTTATCGCTTTATCCTTTACATCCCGTTGTAAAAGCATAAGTTAGCCTACTGGTTTGGGTTTGACAATGCTTAACCCGAGGAGTCTAAATACAAACACTGCTTAAAACCCGACATATGCCTAATTCTACGGGGTCTGAGGTAGGATTCAAAGTACTAAGATTTCATAAAATACATGAGGTAGTCATAAAATACATGAGGTAGGAATACACAAAATATATAGTAAACATGAGGGGGGGATATATGAAATATAGTGAACTAACTTTTACAGCAAATAAGTTTCTTGGTTTCTTGGATCTCTCAATAGCATGCTCTTAGCCTAAATGTATTGTAGTCCTCTCAAATACCACACATGTTGCTTTTCATAAACTCGTTTTGTGCTTTACCAGCATAATGTTAGCAGAAAGCGTGTGGGTGAAGCTAGCCCCTGCACTTGAATCAACCAAAAGAGATATACCTAGCAAACTGCCAAAAGTTAGAAATTCAGTAGAAAACTTAATCTGATGAATCCATCATGAAAATGAACAGGTAAGGAGTGTCTAATGTATGTGTTGGCATCTGTCATTAGTAATG
>NW_007004001.1:0-723 GCF_000164805.1 Carlito syrichta
CATATCTCCTGTGCCTTCTCAGGGAGCTCCCACTTGGCCTCCCCATGGTGCACCTCCTCAACCTCCCTGCAGTGCGCCTTATTGTTCACTCCACAGTGCACCTTCTTACCTTCCCCATGACATGCATCCTCAGCTTCTTCTTGGCACACCTTTCATCTCCCTGTGGTGTGCCTCCTTGACCTTCCTGCAGCATATCTCTTTGACTTTCTGTAGTGCACCTCCATGGCACACCTACTCCACATCTCCATGGAGCACCTCCTCAGCATCCCCATGGCATGCCTCTTCTTCCTGCTTGTGGCACACACCTTTTTGGGAAACGCTTAGCACATCTCTTCAGTGTCCCTGAGGCATGACTCCTCATCATGTCCCTGGAGTGCCTTCTTAATGAAACCAGGGCTTACCTCCTCAGCATTACCACAGCACTCCTCCTCAGTCTCCCCAAGGGGTGTCTCCTGGGCTCCCTGTGGTGCATCTCATCAGTCTCCCTGTGCACACCTCCTCAACATTCCAACACAGGCCTCATCAGCATCCCCACGTCATGCCTCCTTGGCATCTCTGCAGCAAACCTTCTTGACGTCCCTCCAGTGTATCTCCTTGGCATCCCTGCATTGAGCCTTCTCAGTGAACCTGTGGCACACCTCCTAGTGTCCCCTTGGTGTGTTTCCTCAGTGTCCCCATGGTGCACCTACTCAGTGTCCCCACAGTACACCTCCGTGATGTCCT
>NW_007004002.1:0-784 GCF_000164805.1 Carlito syrichta
GGGGGCAGTTATTGTTCACTGCCTTCCTGGTCGAAGAAACCAGCCACCTTCTAAGAAAGGTAGGAAGTTAAAACTATGCAGTAAGGAAACTTTTAAGACAAAAAAAAAAAAATTATAAATCAAGATGACACTAATGACTTCTGTTCATTGTAATCTGCTTTGAGCTTTTTCTCCTGCAGTGGGAGTGAGGGACTCTGAGCTAACTCCACTCTCCCTTCTAGTCTTCTTTCCTAAGAGCCGCAGAGAATCAAATGAGATTAAATGCTGCATCAATCAGGGTTCTTGGTTGCAAGCCACAGAAACTGACTCCACCTTAAGAAAAACCAGCATTCATTAGAAGAATATAGGGGCTCACAGAATCAAGAGGAAACTGTGGGGCCAGGCTTGGAATATCAGCAGGAAAAGAGCTCCGGAGGCCTGGCAGCCATGTTTATATAACTTGTGGGACAGGGGGCACTATTCTAGACCAGGGATGGGCAGACTATGGCCCACTGGCCAATTCCTGCCCACTGCATGTTTGTATAAATAAAGTTTTATTGGGCCTTCTTTCTGACAGCATAACTGGTTTCTTCAATCAGAACTGCAGTGACCAATAACTGCCCCAAGAATGCTCATCAGTTTACAGGTTGTCTAAAACTTCCTTCGCACTTGACAAAGACCTACAAGCCTTCAAATATTTACAGAAAAAGTTTGCTGACCTCTGTCATAAATTAACATAGAATGGAAGAGGTACCCCCTCTAGAGTTGTGCAATGCCTGGTAGCCACATCTGGAGGGAAGCTGGG
>NW_007004003.1:0-1081 GCF_000164805.1 Carlito syrichta
ATAAATAAAAAATCAGCCAGGCGTGGTAGCACATGCTGTGATTCCGGCTACTTGGAAGGCTGAGGCAGAAGGATCGCCGGAGCCCAGCAGGTAGAGGCTGCGGTGGCCGGGAGCGGCCACTGCACTCCAGGCTGGGTGACCGAGTGAGACTCCAACTCAAAAAAAAAAAAAAAAAAAACAGTCATACAATTCCTGTGGTAGATGACTTGAGATTATTTGATTTGGGAATATGTGAAGAAGAGGGAAAAATGGCTTTTAAGTCACAAGGTTTTTCTTTGGAAAGCTGCTAAAAATTGGTTTTCCCTATGCAGCAGGCAAAAGAGTATTTCTAATCTTTGGAGTCTGGCTTTTTTCTATTTCACGAGCTAGAGTCAGCAACTTCTAAGTTTTGATAAACCTTCATAATATGTTTTCAAAAATTGCTAATTTACAAATACAGGCATAAAAGAAACATGGTCCTGCCAAAATGGGTAACACAGGGCTCTGAACCGCAGTGTTGTCATCAGATACAAACATGTTTAAATGAACAGCCACTGACATTTTCCAGATGAAGTGAAAACGTTGGAGGAGACAGGTCTGATTATAATCTTGACTTCAACAAATTGCTATTCTACATTTTGTCTTGATATTTGTCTTAGCTATCTTTCTTACTTTTGTATTTTTATACAAAAATTAATCAATTATGCAAATGAAATTGCTAATTCATGCATTAAAATTCATACATTAAAACAAGAGAACTCTCTTAGATCTGTATGTATATCTATATCTGAAAGAGAGAAATAGAGATAGATGGATAGATAGATACATACATACATAGATGCAGATGTAGATATTTACCTATATATAGCTTATTAGAAACAAGACCAAAACAATTTTTACTTCTTTTATTTCAGCAAAAATTCTTATTTCTCCTAAGTGAAGTAAAATATTGTGTTGGGAGCCATCCTTGGAGGCCCACCTGATTGACAGGGTCTGGGTGGGCCGAAGACCCCGGGCCGCATGGCAAGCCCAGGAAGTTGAGGCCTTTTCTGTCTTCCACCTTTGCTTGTTTGTTACCGCTGAAGAATTCTGTGCAGTCATG
>NW_007004004.1:0-810 GCF_000164805.1 Carlito syrichta
CACAAGGCATTAGTCTTGGATCAAAAATGTCTGGCACAATTTAGACAATTGTAACAACATCATCTCTTTTAATTTTGATGTAATAATCAACATTTTAAAAAATAAAATTCATCCAAAAAGGTGCCCATTTGTGTGAAACAGCCCAGGCATGGCACCTTCTTTTCAAGCAAATATTTGCATTCATCTAATAGTTAGGTTCTCCATATCTTAGGCATTCCAAATATTGGAATATGTGTGGAACAACTGTTATTGAAAAAAACTAAACAAGCGAATGTATTTAAAGGAATTAAAGAACATACAGTTAAGAAAGTCTTTCTTATAGGCCGGGCTCAAGCCTATAATCCCAGCACTTCGGGAGGCTGAGGCAAGAGGATTGCCTGAGTCTGCAGGTTCGAGACGAGCCTGACAACATGGTAAGACCTCGTCCCTACAATAAATAAAAAATTTAGTCAGGCATAGTAGCACGTGCCTGTAGTTCCAGCTACTTGAATGGCTGAAGCAGAAGAATCGCCTGAGACTGGGGGGTCGACACTGGGGTAACTGTGAGTGTGCCACTGCACTCCAGCCTGGGCGATAGAGTGAGACTCCAACTAAAAAACAAAAACAAAAACCTTACATCCATATAATTGAAAATCCAGCTGTTAAAAAAATAGATTTCTGGCTGGGCATGACGACTCACACTGATAACCCCAATATTTTGGTGAGCCCAGGAGTTTGAGACCAATCCAGGCAACATGGTGAAACTTATATCTCTACATAAATCAAAAAAAATTACCCAAGTGTGGTGGTGCATGCCTGTATTTCCAGGTA
>NW_007004005.1:0-805 GCF_000164805.1 Carlito syrichta
GGGGTCGAGGTGGGGGATTTCTATGGTCGAGCCTGGTACCAGCTCCCAGGCTCCGCCTATCTTCCCATCTTGGCCACCCTGAATGCAGAGAAGACAGGCGTGGGTTGCCTGATCACCCCCCACCAAGGTTTGAGAGTCACCTCCTTCCTTTGCCCAAGGCAGGCCTTAGGAGGAGCGACCGGATCCACCCTCTAGAATGAGGGAGATTGAGAGGTGGCTGCCCTAGCAAAGACATGCCTCTGCCCCATGCGCTCACCAGAGCAGGCTTGGTGGGCGGTTCCAAATACCGTCTCCAGGGTCCCAGGTCATCTGAAGGGAATGGACTTTGCAGTGGGACCCCGAGAGTGGTGTGAAGGCTGGCACGGGGCTCACACCTTTCACTCTGGTGATTTGGAGGATGAGGTGAGAGGATGGCCTGAGCCTCCATTTTCAAGACCATCCCGGGCACCTTGGCGAGACCTCTTCTCTACAAGAAACCAACAAAATGAGCCAAGCATGGTGCTGCACACATGTCATTCCGGGCAATTGGGAGGCCACGGTGGGAGGATTGCTGGAGCCCAGCAGGTGGAGGCTGTGGTGGCTGAGAGCAGGCCCCTGCAATTCTTCCTGGCCAATGGGGGCAGGACTCTGAATCAGAATAAAAATACCAACCACTGCCACCTCAACCAAAACCCAGACTCAGGGGCTCAGACTGGCATGCCAACCCTTCGAAGGCCTGACGAGTGGTTAGCCTGAGTCTGCGGGTATAAGACCAGCCTGGACACTGGGTGAGACCTCGTCTGGGCCATCAAAAATAAATCCAAGG
>NW_007004006.1:0-850 GCF_000164805.1 Carlito syrichta
GAGGTTAGCTATACACCTGATAAGAGACACAACTCACAGAAGCATCGGGGATTTATGCTTTTTCCAAAAGGGGTTTTGTGAACTCCAGCACTTAAAGGAAAAGGAGTCTGGGAACGGCCGGCAATGACGCAGTTAAGCACATTCTAGTGAAGTGCTAATTAGTCAGCAAGTCTACATATTACATGGGAAAAGAGGGAGTAGAGGAAAAAGTCAATTATGCATTATTTCATACCCAGTAAAATCGAATTTTGCATTAGAAAATGTAAACACGTGAAAAGAAGGTATAAAGGAAATGAGGCTATGACATGGAGTTGTGAAATTAGAGCTTTCTATTTGGGAACAACAACCAAAAATAGTATTGGAGATTCATTTCCCAAGCTTAACTTCCCCTTTGGCATAGTGAATTTGGAGTTTCAAGATTCTGTTTTTTTCACAGTACACAGAGTGAAACAGTTCGTAGGTCTAAAGGAAAAGTATGATCAACTAGAAAAGCCACTTTGGCCGGGCTCGGTGGCTCAGCCTGTAATCCCGCGCCTTTGGGAGGCTGAGGTGAGTGGATTGCCTGAGCCCGTGGGTTCGAGACCCACCTGGGCAGGCGAGACCTCATCTCTACAATAAATCAAAAATCAGCCGGGCATGGTAGCGCATGCCTATAATTCCGGCTACTTGGTCGAGGCTGCGGTGGCCGGGAGCGGCCGCTGCCCTCCAGCCTGGCGACAGAGTGAGACTCCAACTCAAAAAAAAAAAAAAAGAAAAGCCACTTTGCTGTTTTGATACAATGTGTGTTGAGTTCTTACTATGTGCCAGGCATTGGACTGAGCACTTTTATCATTAGTCTATCTAATCTTCA
>NW_007004007.1:0-3933 GCF_000164805.1 Carlito syrichta
ATGTGGGGCCCTAGAGTTTGCTGTGTTCTCCAAAATCTCCCTGGGATCTGGCTGAAGCTGGTGTCCAGTCAATATTGGCCCCATTCAGTTTC
The DNA here is from genome assembly GCF_000164805.1 of Carlito syrichta. Taxonomy (NCBI): domain Eukaryota; kingdom Metazoa; phylum Chordata; class Mammalia; order Primates; family Tarsiidae; genus Carlito; species Carlito syrichta. The sequence continues at coordinate 93 of NW_007004007.1, forward strand.
ATTGGAATGCCCTACCTAAGTTTTCTCCTGTCCTCTCTCAGTAAACCCCTGCAGTCTGTGTGTTATGGTGATCTTATAGGGAGTGTGACCCACAGATGGTACCAGTTATGGTTCTTGAAAGCCCAAAGTATAGGTCACTTCTGGGATTGGACAAATACCCCCAATATAGCAGTGGACACTTAATCTCAGCTGGCAGGTGAAAAGATGACAGGTTTCTGGGCACCTATCAGGTATGAAAGAGTTGATATTTCAGCAGCAGTGTTGGGGTTGAACTATAGGTGATGCATAGCAGGTGCATTGTCTCTGGATTGACTACTGGGGAATATGACAGCAACAGGAGGATGGAATGGGATTGCTGTTCTTTTGGGCCATGGATTCATAAAGAGGTAAAACAACAGTCTCAGGTGTGTCACTCAATAACGGAGAGCAAAGAGTGAGAGTTGGAAGGCCCCTCATGACCTTCAGCCAATGATCAGATAGACCTGAGAACCAGGCTAATGATGTAATGACAAAGAGCCAAAAGATCCAGGAGCCAGAGGGGTGCACCCTCACCACAGGATAAGCAGGCAATGGAAGTTTTCCATTTGGGGCCCTCCTTGATCTGGCCCTTTAAGTGTCTCTATTTTTGCTTTTTCTGATTTGCATCCAATTGCTCCCTTAAAATGAGATCCTAACTATAGACTTCTGTGACTTCTGTGAGTCATGATAACAAAAGAAATGCCCTGAGAGAGTCATGAGAACTCCTACATTTTCAGCAAGTTGCTCCAAACATGATTGTCCTAAGAAACCCAATCTAATACTAGCATTGGATGAGATTTTAGTCTTGTGACCAAATTTGCCCATAACCCATGAAGTCTAGGCTGACTCCAGGTCATCTTTTCTAGCTAGTGGCTGTATTGACTTTGTGCTGCAATATATCAGTGAGTTAAAGGGTTCAAAAATTCACAGTGGGCATTTGAAAATGTGTCACCTGCTGACAAGAATCTTAAGAATGCTGGTGATCCCTGCAGTGATGACCAGGGCACCAACATCACTGAAATGACCCCATTTTCAGGCAATAATTCACTGCTCACCTCTGGTTTCCACAGTGAATGTGGCAGTCACTTCCCTCAAGGACCGGATTAGACCCCATGGGAGGAGGCATCCAAGCAAAACCACTCAAATTGAAGGTCCAATTTCCCAATTTGCCTTGTATGGGGATTCTGTGTAGAACACACACTGACTTTTAAAGACAACAAAGAAAAGAGTTATAAACACAAAGGTGTGCCTTGAAAGGAATGTCAGAGCATGTACTATGTCAGCGTGCCTGCTGGATCCTTTCTGGGTTGACACCGTTCTGACAGTCACCAGGGTAAGTTTGACCAGTGGTTGCCCCACACAATGCTGTCATTTTAGGAAGTCCGTCTGGCAAAGTTAGTGCAGATCATGGGGCCACTGGGTCATTGTCTCCACACCCAAACCCTGAGCACCCTCCCCCCGGAATCCCCCACTTCATCATCAGAACCATCAATGAGATTCAAAACTGAAAGACAAGAGAAAGAAGAAGGACTTCACCTTGGTAGAGGCTGCCATTCTGGACCAGGCAACGATCTGCATTGCCCCGCCCAGCTCCACCCAGGCTCCAACTTGGGACCTAAAGCAATCTCATCTAAATGGGAGTGATAGAAGCACCTCTCCTATGCTGGATTAGACACAGATCAGATCTGACTGGCAGTCTTGACAGCAAGCCAATGGAGTCCAGAACTGATCCACCTTCCTCTCACAGTAGGTTTGGGGCATCTGACTTAAGCTGTGAGCACATCATCCTGCACTGAGAGCTAGAGATCAGAGCTGAAAGGATGTTGGACTTAAAAGAATGAATTCAGAGTGAGCTTGGTTCCTTGTTTTTATTTTAATTTTTTTTCCTGTTTTAATTATTTTTGTCTTTTTTAATTTTAGTCTTTTTCTCTTTGTTTTTGATAACTTTTTAATACTTGTTTTGTTTCTGTTGTTTTACTGATTTTTCTCTATTCCTTTTTATCTTTTTGAAGTTAATGTCTACTCTACATTTTCTGTGCACATGTGTTTATATTTTACTCTCTAGACTTCCTGTTTGTGTATGGGAAGAGTACATCAACAGGCAAGTTTTTGTTGAAGTGTGTGTTTGTATTATTATCTATATGTTTTACTTGGGTTTTTTTTTACCTTTTTGTGCCTTTGTGTCTCTTTTCATTTGTTAGTTGGTACATCTGTCTGTTTTCCCTCTTACTTTTCACTCTCTCCACCTTCCTCTTGCTCTTCTCCTGCCTTTTTTCCATTACTTTCCCTTTTCTTGCCTCATTTTGCTTCCAGAGAGCAAACCTATACCCTCACTGCATAGACAGATTGCAAGGCAGTGGGAAGTGGGTTCCAGGGTGTCCATACACCTGTCAGTGGTTACTGGGATCTGCAGATAGATTTTGAATCACAGTTCCCTCATCAATTAAACTGAAAACTGCAAAAAGTACAGCCTCCAACACACAGTCCAACTTCTGAATTGAACAAAGTCAGAGGATCCACATAAGGAAGAATAGGAGACTGAACAAACAGAAGTAAAATCAACCCCCACCATCCATGAACAAACGAATTAAAGAAGAGGATAAAAAGTGGAGGGGGGGGGGGAAATCTGCACAAATGAAAAAAAAAGAAGAATAGGGGTCTCACACAGATCCTTGGGAGTTCAGACTCTGAGAAAAACAGACTTCAGAATGCAAATGATGAAGAGCCCCCAGAATGACTGGTCTCAAACTACAAACCTGATATCACGACATTAATAAAGAGGTTACTAAGAATTGAGGACAGACAAGAGGAAAATAAGAAGGAGTTGATAACTGAGATAGCAGCAGTAAAAAATACTAGATTGAAATAAATAACAAACTGATAAGCATGGAAAGCAGAGTTAGCCAAGCAAAAGAAAGAATCTCAGAGCTTGAAGACCAAAATATAGAACTAACCCAAACTGTCAAAAACATACAAATAAGCTTAAAAAGATAGAACAAAACTTTCAAGAAATGAGCAATTATTTCAAAAGACTGAACATAAGAGTAATTGGACTCTCTGAGGCAGAAAGAGAGACAGAGACCACCCTGGAACAAACATTCCGTAAAATTATTCAAGTAAACTTCCCTCATCTCATCAGTGATGTGACCAAGCACAAGAGAACAGAGAACCCTTGCAAGACAACAAATAAGAAGACCAACTCCTAGACACAGTAATTCACCTAAACAAGTGGTATAAAAGAAAAAAATCCTAAAGGCAGTAAGAAAAAAGTTAAAAATACCTACTGGGAAAGACTAATTAGAATAGCAACAGATTTATCTACAGAAACACTTCAAGCTAGGATAGCTTGGAGTTCAATCTTCAAAGTTCTCAAAGATAAACAATGTCATTCAAGAATAACCTATCCAGTTAAGCTAAGTTTCATCATTGAGAGAAAATTGAAATCTTTCTGAGACATTCAATTTCTAAGAAATTATGCTGCCTCTAGACCACCTCTACAAGAAACATTTAAGAAAGTATTGAACACAGAAGAGGAAAAAGAATGACAACGTTCTTCACAAGAGTGCAGGAAAAGGATGGAAAACACACATGAATCAAACCAAAAACCAAAAGAAAGACAACAAAGAAACAGGAATAACAACAACTCTATAAGAACCAAATGACAGGGATAAACTCTCACATTTCAATACTCTCACATTCCAATAATATTAGCCTGAATGTGAATGAACTCAATACACCACTGAAAAGACACAGAATGGCAAAATGGACAAAACATCATGAGATCACAATATAGTGTCTCCAGAGACTCATCTCAACAGAAAGG
>NW_007004008.1:0-767 GCF_000164805.1 Carlito syrichta
ACTGGGAGGGGACTGGAGGGGGTTGCCCACGAGGTAGTCTTTTAGTATTATTCTCACCGAATCCTGTTGGAGTTTGGTTATAGCAAAACCACATACTATTTTAGCACTCACTTTGGTTAGAAACATTTTGTTTCTTTCAGTATTATGTAACAGCCTTTGAGTCGTTTTTTCCAACAGGATTTGAACATCACTTTAGATAATATCATCATCAATTTTCCAGATTTTGAATTATCTAAATTTTTATGCTAATGAGGAGCCCAAATAGTTACTACTTTGTAAATTTCCATGTCATTTTGGTTCATGGATATTTGGCCCCAAATTCTCTTTTTTCTGTGTGCTTGATTTTAAATGCTTGGTGATTAAATGTATCAGATTAATCAAAATACTTTGTTACAGAGTACAACATTATGTCTTAGGTCGAGAAAATACTAGGAGATTCAACGGAAATACTCTTTTAAAAAATAAATTAGGGTAAAATAAGAAGGTAATGTGATTTTATATATCCTTCAAATAGATAAGGGAAACTTTTCTCTAAGGATTGCACATCTGTAACATTTAATCAAAATTAACAAGCAGAAAATACAGAGTGCACCAACAAAATGTACACAAATTTTAAGAATGAATAAAGCTATATTAAATAATGATACTATTTTATTTTCTAAAATGTTTAGATTTATTATGCATTCTGATAATGAATAGCACTTAGTACACTGAATCTCAGGTTTCAGCTATCCACGAATGTTATAGAGCTGAAATCTCAACAAGTT
>NW_007004009.1:0-800 GCF_000164805.1 Carlito syrichta
CTGATGGTACAGATGCAGAATGGCACAGTCACTTTAGAAAACAGTTTGGCAGTTTCCTACAAAACTAAAAATAATCTCACAATACAATCTAGCAATCGAACTCTGATTTTCACTCAGATGAGTGAGTTGAAAACTTATGACTACACAAAAATCTGCAGACATATGTCAATTGCAGTTTTACTTATAGTTGCCAAACTTAAAAGTAATCAAGAGGACTTTTCAGCAAATGAAATAAAAAATATAATATGCTGCCGGGCTCGGTGGCTCAGCTTGTAATTCCGCACCTTTGGGAGGCTGAGTGGATTGCCTGAGCCCGCGGGTTTGAGACCCGCCTGGGCAGCGAGACCTCATCTCTACAATAAATCAAAAAATCAGCCAGGCGTGGTAGCGCATGCTTGTAATTCCGGCTACTTGGAAGGCTGAGGTGGAAGGATCGCCGGAACCCAGCAGGAAGAGGCTGCCGGGAGCGGCCACTGCACTCCAGTCTGGGCGACAGAGTGAGACTCCAACTCAAAAAAAAAAAAAAAATATATATATATATAAAATATATATATATATATATATAAAATATATAAAATATATATATATATAAAAATATATATATATTTATATATATATATGGTATGTTCATACAATGGAATATTATTCGAAGATGGTAATATTGAAAAGTTATGAGCTATCGAGACACAAAAATACATGGAAGAACAGTAAATATATATTGCCAACTAAAAGAAAGCAGACTGAAAAGGATATTGCATGATTTCTACTATGTGACATTCTGGAAAACATAAAATTATGAA
>NW_007004010.1:0-690 GCF_000164805.1 Carlito syrichta
TATCTTTAAAAAGCAATGCAGATATTTATTTTCTCAAGGTGCCTTTTTTTTTTTTTTTTTTTTTTTTTGGTTGGAGTCTCACTTTGTTTCTCAGCCTGGAGCACAGTGACATGATCACGGCCACTTCAGCCTCGACCTGCTGAACTCAGGCTATCCTTCCGCCTCAGCCTTCCGAGTAGCTGGGACTACAAGCACATACCACTACACCTGGTGAATTTTTTGGTTTATTGTAGAGACGAGGTCTTGCCAAGTTGCCCAGGTTGGTCTCGAACCCCTGGGCTCAGGCAATCCTCTCAGTTCTGTCTCCCAAAGGGCTGGGATGACAGGTGGGATCCATCATGCTTGGCTCAAGGTGTTTTTATCTTAAGTCCAGTTTTTACCTAGCGCCTGCTTAATGTACTATGAATCTAGGAGCCGATGCATTTCTGAAAGCAAACACACCCCTGCCTGGAATGTTCCTTCATCTACCAAGATGCTACTTCTCTTTCACAGTCAGCTCAAGTCACAACTTGTCTGTGAAGTCTCCCTGCCTCCTTTCTGCAGGAATCCCTCCCTCTTTTGAATTCTTACAGGTCTTGTCTGTTCCGTTCACTTACCACATATTGTGATAAGTTTTGCTCTGGTTTTTCTGTTTAACTATATTGGAAGCTTCTTCAGAGCTGAGTTGAAACATGGCCAGTTTTTTTTTTT
>NW_007004011.1:0-720 GCF_000164805.1 Carlito syrichta
AATACATAATTTATGTAAAGACAAATTTACCAACTTTGTCTTTTCAAAAACACAAGCCAGGCTTGGTGGCTCACCCTGTAATCTCACGCCTTTGGGAGGCTGAGGTGAGTGGATTGCCTGAGCCCACGGGTTCGAGACCCGCCTGGGCAGCAAGACCTCATCTCTATAAAAAAATCAAAAAATTAGCTGGGCGTGGTAGCGCGCTACTGTATTTCCAGCTACTTGGAAGGCTGAGGCGGAAGGATCGCCGGAGTCCAGCAGGTCGAGTTTGTGGTGGCCGGGAGCAGCCACTGCACTCCAGTCTGGGCAACAGAGTGAGACTCCAACTCAAAAAAAAAACCAAAAAAAACCCCCAAAGACTTCCAAAGCACAACCTGCATTAACCCATTATATACTCAGGACAATGTCTCCTCCCATCCCCCTTCCTCAGAGTTTTCTGCCCAGACTTCCTGATGCCCTAAGGCCTAGCATATTGGCAATCCCTCTTGCCTATAGTAAAAAGGAATTTACGAGGCCTAAGGCTTCACGCATTACAAAAGTTATGTATATCACAGAACTTGTGACAGCTAAGAAGGGGAAGCTAATGGGTATTTATTGCCCTATACATTACGCTGCCTTCTGCAGGAATATCAAGAATCTCCCAATGCTGCCTGTTGGAAATGCATAGGAGATACAGTGCAAGAATGTATCCTCCACTAGCTCTAAGGAGTGTTATCCAGA
>NW_007004012.1:0-779 GCF_000164805.1 Carlito syrichta
CCAGCAGGCTACGTAAGTAGATCGATAGTTAATTCAGCTTGCTACCAGCTGGATAACTGGTTAAGTCAGCTAGTTTACTCAGCTGTCTAGCCAGCTGGCTAGGCAGGTAACGAGTTAGATAAGTCACCTTGTTATCCAGCTGGCTAGCTGTTCAAGTCAGCTAGTTAAGTGAGCTGGCCAGCATGCTGGCTATGCAGGTAGCTGGCTAGCTAAGTGAGCTGTCTAGCCAGCTTGCTACCTTAAGTCAGTTGGCTAACCAGCTGGCTAGATAGGTAGCCAGCTATTTAAGTCAGCTGGCTATCCAGCTGACTAGCTGGATAATTCAGCTAGTTAAGTCAGCTTTCAACCTGTTGGCCAGCTAGTTAAGACAGTTCATTAAGTCAGTTGGCTATCCAGCTGGTGAGCTAGTTAAAAAGCTAGTTAAATCAGATGGTAGGAAGCTAGCTATATTAGTCAGCTAGTTATGTCAGCTAGGTAGCTAGTAAAGCCAGCTAGTTAAGTCAGCTTGCTAGCTAGTTTAATCAGTGAGAGAAGTCAGCTGGCTAGCCAGCTGCCTAGCTAGGTAGCTACCTATTTAATTCAGCTGGCTAGCCAGCTAGCCATCTGGTGAAGTAACCTAGGTAAGTCAGCTCACTAGCCAGCTGGTTAGCTAGTTAACTAGGTAGTTAAGTCAGCTGGAAAGCCAGTGGACTACGTAGGTAGTTATCTAGTTAAGTCAGCTGGATATCTAGTAGCTAGCTAGATAGTTAGACAGTTAAGTCACCCTGCTTTCCCACTGG
>NW_007004013.1:0-663 GCF_000164805.1 Carlito syrichta
CACGAGCCTTGATTCTTGTTTATACCGCAGTAAGACACCCTGAGAATTTTATGGATTGTGGACTCGTGTATCACAGATTCCTTATTCTTCTTTACCGAGGGACCTGGTAATGTCCTACATATGAGGACTCCCTTTCCCCTGAATCCTGTTTGGAAACCCTGATTCTTGTTTTGCCATTAGCAACCTGTCATGTAGATATTGTGACAGAGGAACCATGTAAAAGAGGTTTCTTAGATCTCCTTAGCTAGAGATCATGTACATTCCGCATATGAGGACTGCTATTACCTACGTTCTAGCTTCTAAACCCTGATTCTAGTTTAGCCCACAGCAGATGGCCTGTTGATTTTAAGGACTGAGGACTGCTATAACCCTGATTCTAATTCACTCTTGGCAAGGGCCTGTGAATTTTCCTGTGCATTAGGACTCTCATTAGATACATCATGCTTCGAAACTCTGATTCTTTTTAGAAATTTCCAATATGCTGTGTAGATTTTTGGGATTGAGGACTCGTGTAACCCAGAATCCTTATTCTTTCTTAGCAAAAGGTCATGTAGTTGCTTGTAAATAGGGAATCCATTTTCCATATTCATGCTCGAAAACACCATGATTTGTGTTTAGCCCATAGCAAGATGTCCTTATATTTTTTTGGGATTGAGGACCCGA
>NW_007004014.1:0-786 GCF_000164805.1 Carlito syrichta
CGGCTGGGATGAGGGCTCAGCCTCGTCATCCTAGCACTTTGGGAAGCCAAGGCCAGTGACCAGCTGAGCCTATGGACCTAGACCCACCCAAGCACATCAGCAAGACTGGTCTCTACTCTCCACCCCAAATGAGCTAGGTGTGGTGGCAGGTGCCTGTCGTTCCAGCTCCTCAGATGGCCAGGGAAAGATTCACAGGCACCCAGCAGGACAATGTTGTGGGGGCCAGAAGCTAGCCACTGCCCTCCAGCCTGGGTGACAGAGTGAGACTCTAACTCAAAGAAAAAAAGGAAAAAAGGAAAAAAAAGAAGAGCATCCATTTGTGTATGGATTTGGGATCATCATGAACAGACAGAGATCATTTGGAAAGGAGTACCCAGCCTTGGGCCTAGAGTTCCCAAAAGAGGGTGGATTGGCAGACAAGTTGTCTGTGGCTTTGGAAGGCTGAGGCAGGGGACTGCTGGTGCCCAGGACTTCGAGAACAGCTAGGGCCATGTAGTGAGATCTCGTCACTCCATGGAATGCAAACACTGGTGTCATGCATGGTTGAGCTCTTGGTCCCGGCTACATGGGATGCTGTGTCCTCCATCCTGGGGCATTTCTTTGTGTTGCTCCCACCAACAGAATGTATGAGTCCAGGCCGGGCACCGTAACTCACAGTCATCAGCCCCATGCTCTGGGAGGCCGAGGCAGGAGGCTGCCTGAGCCCAGGCCTGCGAGAGCAGCTTGGTGATGTGGCCAGGCTTCGTGTCAGTGAGAGGTCCCCAAAATTGAGTCAGTATGATTGCC
>NW_007004015.1:0-681 GCF_000164805.1 Carlito syrichta
GCCACGGTCTCTGGCAGGGGGAGTGGGAGACCGACTGCCTCTTCCCCTGCTCTGCAAAAGTCAGGCATAAAAACATACCCACAGACCAGGCGTGGTGGCTCACAGCTGCAACCCCAGCACTTTGGGAGGCCGAGGCAGGGAGGATGGTTTGAGCCCAGGAGTTGGAGACCAGCCTGGGCAACATAGTGACATCTCAACTCTACAAAAATTCATAAGAGTTAGCATGGTGGTGCCTGCCTATTTTCCCAGGGACTTGGGAGGCTGAGTTGGGAGGGTCGCCTTCAGAACTCTTAGTATTCTTACTTTCTACTTAAACAAAGTAGGATGCCTATGTTTTTATCATGTTGGATGTGGGTGGGTGTTCTTACTGTAGAGCTCGTTGGGCCTGTTTGAAGTGGAGTTTGTAACAGGATGTGTGTCTTGGTGGTGGGTCTTCCTGACCTGAAGTAAGCAAGCAGAGAGGACAAAGTCCCACCAAGTGGGCAGCATGGGTTGCACAGGCCTGTGGGCTCCACACCCCTGTGGGCTCCACACCCAGAGGTCGACACGGGGCAGCTTTTGTTTCACAGACACCATCCATGTTGGTGGACAGGTTCTCGCTGGTAATAGAGAATAGTAAGTGGAAATTTCTCTTTGTATTTTAGTCTGTGATTGGTAATGATGAGGCGAGCCAAAGGAGTT
>NW_007004016.1:0-788 GCF_000164805.1 Carlito syrichta
CAAAACCAGGAAAAAACACACACAAAAAGACAAAATACAGACTAATGTTCTTTATGAACACAGATGCAAAAATCCTCAACAAAATATTAGCAAACCAAATTCAACAGTACATTAAAAATAATCCCCCATGACCAAGTGGTTTTTATCCCAACAATGCAAGGGTGTTTCAACTCACACAAATCAACAAACACCATCTACTACATATGCATAATTAAAGACAAGAAACATATGAACATTCCAATAGATGCAGAAAAAGCATTTGATCCCTTTATGATAAAAACCCTCAGCAAAATAGGCATAGAGGGAACATTCCTCAAAAAAACAAAAGTCACATATGATAAACCCACAGCCATTGCCATTCTAAATTGGAAAAAGTTGAATGCTCCTCAAAACTGGAACAAGGCAAAGATGCCCATTTTCACAACTCCTACTCAACACAGTACTGGAGGGCCTAGCCAGAGCAACCAGGCAACAGAAAGAAATAAGCGGTATCCAAATTGGAAAATAGGAAATCAAACTAACTCTGAATGCTGATGATATGATCTTATAGCTAGAGAATCTTTAAGATTCCTCCAAAAGACTCCTGGACTTGGTAAATTAATTTGGTAAGATTTCAGGATACAAAATAAACCCACAAATCAGTAGCACTGCTATACCCTAAGAGTTACCAAGCTGAGAATCAAGTGAAGACCCCAATCCCATTTACACAGCAGCCAAAAACTAAATACCTAGGATAGGCATATAAGAGCAAGGTCTTTACAGGAGAACTACAAATCATGGGTGAAGAA
>NW_007004017.1:0-676 GCF_000164805.1 Carlito syrichta
CCCCACCCGGCGCGGGGCTCCTGTTGCCTGCTCGGAGGCAGGCAGCCATCTTGTTCCTGTCCGGCCCCACCCCCTCTGGGGCGAGCAGATGAGATAGCACCACCTGCTGGCGATTCAAGGTAACAACACCGAAACGGGAGAGACAAGCTTCATAAAGACATAGACTAAACTTCTGAACCGAGGTTATTCTGAACTGTCCTTCACAGCAGATCAGGGGAACTGACCCTAACTACAAACTAATTTACCAGCTTGAAAAAAAAAAACAAAAAAAAAAAAAAGAGAAATCAAACCTGAAAGGACATTGGACTTAAACAAAATGTCTCAAAGGGGGCTTCATTGATTCTATTAGTTTAATGACTTAATTCTATTCCTACTGTATTGTTCCCTTTTTTCTCTTTTCCCTTTCCTTTTCTTCTCTTTTATTCTGTCTGTGAACCAGGTCTTTGTATAGAGGAACGGCACACTAATAAGATGGTTGGATAGCTGGTATGCTAGCATCACTATATGTTTTATTTTTGTTTGTATGAGAGTTGGTTCGACTGTAGCGGTGGTCTATTGTTTTTATCTGTTTCAATATAGGCCTCTCTCTCTATTTGTTGGCACACTCGTTTGTTTCCCCCTTGACTCATCTATCTCTCCACTCCCCTTTTCAACCCACTATCTGCTCCATTCTTTC
>NW_007004018.1:0-717 GCF_000164805.1 Carlito syrichta
AACTCTGAGGCATAAGTTGCACTTCTCAAAAGGGGTCCCATCAAAGAACTATTGCAATTTACATTGGAATCCTGTCTTTCTGATTATAAACAGTCTGCAACTTCTGGATAGCAATGCTGAAGTAGTCCCATGCATGTATGGGTTGGGTACTAATATTTCAGGGACAGTTTGAGTGGGAAAACTTGCCATCAAGCTAGTTGAAGATAAGAAATCAACCAATCCAGTATCAACTGACATTCTCATAATCAAGTATATCCCCCAGCAATGATCCCAGGAGCAGACTATATCGAAGTCAAGGATCTTAGGCAAACTCTAGAAATTAAAACAGGTTATGAAGACACAAATGTCTGGGTAAAATGGATTAAATATTCAGTGCCTGCTTAAAATAAGAGCAATTATTATGCCTATGCTGCAGGATGACCACGGACACAAGTAGTAATGTTTCCCATTGGCTGAGACACAGACAGCAGTGGTATAAATTACATGATGGCTCCATACTCAGACAGGGATGCCTGGAGAAAGGAGGCTTGTAAAAGACTGTCCCTGTTTTTCCCTGCATTACAGATGTCAGATCTGAGGATAGTCTCCTCTTTCTCAATTGAGATGGTGTACCACTCCTCTTGTCTCTCTAGGCAAGAAAAAGAGTTTAGGAATCTGTAGGTTACCTCATATCAGAAATATCTGTGGCAAGTCTAGGGTAAATTTCTGGCAAGTCTA
>NW_007004019.1:0-737 GCF_000164805.1 Carlito syrichta
CCATAAGAGAAAAAATAGACAAGTGGAAGCTCAACAAACTGACAAGCTTCTGCAAAGCAAAATCACCCATCAAGAGAGCAGGGAGACAGCCCAAAGAATGGGAAAAATCATTTGCCAACTGTATATCAGACAAAGGCCTAAAATCTAACATCTAAGTGGAACTTGAACATGCTGAAAGGAAAACAAAAAACAAAAAAACCCAGCCCCACTAAAAAGTGGGCAAAAGAAATGACTAGACACTTCTCAAAGGAAGATATATGGGCAGTCAACAGACACATGAAAAATGCTCAGCCTCCGTAACCATCAGAGAAATGCAAATCAAAACCACATTGAGATACTACCTAACCCCAGTGAGAATGAACATCAATAATAAACAACAACAGATGCTGGTAAGATGTGGAGAAAAGCAATTCTTCTACATTCCTGTTGAGAATGCAAACTAGTGCAACCTCTTTGGAAGACAGTGTGGTGATTTCTGGAAGAACTAGAAATTGAACTTTCATATGACCCAGGAATTCCCCTATTGGAATATACCCAGAGGTCCTCAAATAATTCTACCAGAAAGACACCTGCACATGCATGTTTGTTGCAGTTCTAGTCACAATATCAAAAATATGGAACCAATCATGCTGCCCATTGAAAATGTACTTGGTAAAAAAGTGGTACATATGCACAATAGAATATTATGCAGCCATAAAGAAAGGACAAACATATGGACTTCACAGCAATTTGGATGG
>NW_007004020.1:0-601 GCF_000164805.1 Carlito syrichta
TGACAACTGAGATGTCACAGTGGTGCCTCTGACATGGGATATGTGGCTGGGGATATGGTGACCTGTTTTCTTGTCTGTCCCTGGTAACAGGGATGTCAGAGCAGTTATTGGTGCCACAGGGACAGCACAGACCTTCCCCATTGTCCCCCTGGTGAGACATCCTGGGCCGAGGAGGCAGGCACCACGGGAGTCTGGGCCACTTGCCCATGCCATTTGCTTGTGCCTTCTGTGACTGTCCAGGCCAAATCCCAACTATCATTTTCATCACGCAGTGAATTGCTGCGTGTCCACCCAGCTGAGGTGTGTGGCTCTGTTAACACTCAGGTCACAGTGAACATCTGTGGCTCAGGGCAGGCACTTGGTGGCCTGTGGTTGGGCATGGGGCCTCTGCTGGGACTCACCAACATGCCAGAGTCCAGGCGAGACCTCCCTGGGAACCCTGGGGCTCTCCAATGCCACTTGTCTGGCTAGATGTCCCTAGCACCCTGACCTCCGGGCTGCACCTCCTGGTAGCCAGGAGCCGAGGCTGCTGTCTGGACCTGCTGGAGGCCCCTTCTCTGAGCGCAGTGTGAAACCGGCCCCTGCTGAGCCTCCAGGGGGG
>NW_007004021.1:0-656 GCF_000164805.1 Carlito syrichta
CACTCTGTATTTTCTGCTTGTTAATTTTGATTAAATGTTACAGATGTGCAATCCTTAGAGAAAAGTTTCCCTTATCTATTTGAAGGACATATAAAATCACATTACCTTCTTATTTTACCCTAATTTATTTTTTAAAAGAGTATTTCCGTTGAATCTCCTAGTATTTTCTCGACCTAAGACATAATGTTGTACTCTGTAACAAAGTATTTTGATTAATCTGATACATTTAATCACCAAGCATTTAAAATCAAGCACACAGAAAAAAGAGAATTTGGGGCCCAATATCCATGAACCAAAATGACATGGAAATTTACAAAGTAGTAACTATTTGGGCTCCTCATTAGCATAAAAATTTAGATAATTCAAAATCTGGAAAATTGATGATGATATTAGCTAAAGTGATGTTCAAATCCTGTTGGAAAAAACGACTCAAAGGCTGTTACATAATACTGAAAGAAACAAAATGTTTCTAACCAAAGTGAGTGCTAAAATAGTATGTGGTTTTGCTATAACCAAACTCCAACAGGATTCGGTGAGAATAATACTAAAAGACTACCTCGTGGGCAACCCCCTCCAGTCCCCTCCCAGTGTGAGAGTTTGTCTGTCCTATTTATAAATAATTCTTTACAAAATAAACTACCTTATTTAGTGGATTC
>NW_007004022.1:0-789 GCF_000164805.1 Carlito syrichta
AATAAATGACTGTTTTCCTGCATTCGTTTAGGCTGGTTATTTAATTTTTTCTTGTGCAAAAAGTGAAGCAAGAGCTGTTAATGTGTTAGTTCTACTAGCAGAAGAATTTTGTAAATATTTATTGCTAGTTTTTTAGTTGCTTAAAATAGAAAATTCAATTAAACAAATTCCAGTAATGCTTTGATTATTTTAACTCAGTTTATGGAATTAAAGTAAAAGTTTAGAAGTTAATTCTGTTGAAAATGAAATATTTGATGCTATTATAGATGGCGCCGTAGACACAGGTAAAAATTCGAGCTGTGATAAGATTATTTGTTTTTGTCATAATACAGTTACATATGTTGATAAAGTGCTGAACCATCATAAAAATAGTCTTACTAAAAATAAAGAAGTCCATGGAGCAAAAATAAATTGGAATTGATTGTGGTGTGTATATTATTCATAATTATATCCAAACAAACTCTACCAGTTGATATGAAAATTGCAATTTTCAAAATTTATAAATATTTTGTACATACATATTTAGAAAAACTCATATTCAAAATCAACAGATGAACACACACACACACACACACACACACACACACACACACACACACACACCTCTCCAAAACAGAACTCAAGACTTTAGCATAGAAATACATCCTTTTTTTCTTTGCTGTCCATAAATCAGATTTTAGAAATGTTTGAAACTGTGGAGAACCTTTTTTCATAGCAACTTGAGTGTCCCATAAGCAAATTAACTTTCTTTGTAACTGAGTTATATAGTGTTCAAAATCAGTTGAGTAA
>NW_007004023.1:0-830 GCF_000164805.1 Carlito syrichta
CAAGTAAAATGCTCTAATGGCAAGTTCTTGCTTCTGTAAACAGCTTCAGGCAATTTCCATAGTCTGTTACAAGATAAAACATTCTTTGTAAAACAAACCATCTCTTTAAAGGCTAAGCAAAAGCAAGGCCAAACAAGAATGTGTGGTTTAGCCAACTGCAGCTGTAAAAGAACCCCCCCACCCAAATCAAATTGTACTTAAACCCAACCCCGCTGAGCAGCGGGGCCCTTGCCTGGGACTTTGTGTCTCAAGGGTAAGTGTCCTCCAGCTGGCTCTCAGCTCAATAAACTTCTCTTTGTACTTTGACTCGGGCTCTGTACACTCACTCATGCAACTCGATTCCCTATTACAATTTTACTCAAATTCAAATTAAACAGTCTTCGTTTTTAATTCATAAAATCATGGGCATTACTTTTTTAAATCTAAAAGGTGCACATTTTGAAGCAATTGCCCAATTCATTAAAAATGTTTTTGTAAATTAAAAATATTTAATATAGAGTATAATAGAGATAAGACATTTCATCACACATTGTGCCTAAAAGCATACTATATTATAAAATATTCATTCACAGTCCTTAGAATAGTATCTAAAGAGGTCACCAGTGACAAGTGGACATGCATTTTGTGCCCTCTGGTATCACAAACCAATTTTAGTAGCCGAGAAAAAGTTGGCTATGACACAAGCTTCAGACAATCAATTACCTATAGATTTCATGTCTTAAACTAAACCATCCATAAATATGTTTGCTAAAGAGGCTTTTACAAAGTCAAACTATGGACTGGCAAAGATCA
This sequence comes from Carlito syrichta, assembly GCF_000164805.1. Taxonomy (NCBI): domain Eukaryota; kingdom Metazoa; phylum Chordata; class Mammalia; order Primates; family Tarsiidae; genus Carlito; species Carlito syrichta. The sequence goes on from NW_007004023.1 coordinate 793, forward strand.
TTTACCAGGTCATCAAGAGGCTATAGAATATAATGACT
>NW_007004024.1:0-793 GCF_000164805.1 Carlito syrichta
GCTAGACATCTGAGTTAACTATGTAGCTACATAGCTAGCCAGTTGGCTAGCAACTTGAATTAACTAACTGACTTAACCAGCTATCAGCTGGCTAGGCAGCTGACTCAAATGCCCGATTTAACTAGATAGCTTATTTAACTAGCTGACAACCTTACTTAACTAGATAGCTTACTTAACTAGATAGTTTACTTAACTAGATAGCTTACTTAACTAGCTGACAACCTTAGCTAACCTGGTGGCTAGCCAGTTGACTTAAATAGCTAGCTACCTATGTATCCCACTGACTTTCCAGTTGACTTAACAAGCTAGCTACCTAGCTAACCAGCTGGATAGCCAGCTGACTTAACTGGCTAGCTACCCAGCTAGGCTGCTGCCTAGCCAACAGACTTAACAAGCTGATTAAGTAGCTAACCAGCTCACTAAACTAGCTGACTTAACTAGCTAATTTCCTAAATAACCAGCTGACACAACAATCTGAAATAACTAGCTAACTACCTAGCTAGCTATCTGTCTAGCTAGCTTACTTAAATAGCTGACTTAACCAGCTAGCCAGCTGACAAAAATAGTTGACTTAACTAGCTAGCTACCTAGACAGCCAGCTGACTTAACTAGCTGAAATATCTAGCCATAGAGCTGTCTGGCAAACTGAATTGACTAGCTTTTTGACTAGCAAACGAGCACGCTAGCCAACTGACTTAATGAGTGTCTAAACTATTTATGAGCTGGTAAGCAGCTGATTAACTACTTGATAAACGAGCTAGCTGTTGACCAGCCGGCTGCCTAAACTAGCTGA
>NW_007004025.1:0-4493 GCF_000164805.1 Carlito syrichta
GGCCGGCTAGTGGGCCAACATGTCAGCTGACAATTTAAGTCATAAACTAGTCGGCCGATTAGTTAGGTCAGCTATCTAGTCAGCCAACTAATCGGATGACTAGTTAAGAAGCAAGTTAGATAGCCAGCTAGTTAACTGAGTTAACTAGTAGGCCAACTCGTCAGTCAACTAGTTAACCTAGCTAAATAGTTGGCCGACTATTCAGCCAACATTTTATGCCAGCTAACAAGTCGGCCGAATAGTCAGCCAACGTATTAAACCAGCTAACTAGTAGGCCGACTCATCGGACAACAAGTTAAGTAATCTAGCTAACTGGTTAAACAACTTGTTAAGTCAGCTAGTTATATCGTTTAACAACTAGTTAAAACTTTTAGCTAAATCACTAACCCACTTGTTAGGTCAGCTAGCTATCTCATTAGCCAACTAGTTAAGTCAGTTAACTAAGTCAGCTAGCTAATCAGTTAGCTATCTAATTCAGCTAGCTAAATCAACTAGCACACTTCTTAGCTAAATATTTAACTCAACTACTTAAGTCTGCTTCCTGACTAGTTACTTAATTAACTAAGTCAGCTAGTTATTCAGGCAGTTAAATAGTTAGCTAACTATTTAATTCACGTAGTTATGTTAGCTAACTAACTAGCTAAGTCAGCCAGTTAAGTCAGCTAATTAATTCAGTTTTCTAATTTCATCAGCTGGTTGAGACAGATAGCTAGCGAGTTAACTAACGGGGTAAAGTCAGCAGGTTGAGTCAGGTAGTTAGTTAGTTAACTACCATATTAAGTCAGCTGGCTGAGTCACTAGCTAGCTAGTTAGCAAAAGGGTTGAGTCAGCTGGTTGAGCAGACTAGCAAGCTAGTTAGTTAACGAGTTGTCAACTGGATGACTCAGCTAGCTACCTAGCTAGCTAAGGATTTAAGTCAGCTGGTTGTGTCACTACCTAGCTCATTAACGAGTTAAGTAAGATAACTAAGTCACCTATCTAGCATGTTAGATAACAAGTAAGCTAATATGTTAGCTAGCTGTTTAAGTCAACTAGCTAGCTAGGCAGCTAACTATTTAAGTCTGCTGGCTAGCTAGGTAGCTAGCTAGTTAGCTAACTATTTAAATCAGCTGGCTAGCTAGGTAGCTAGCCAGTTAGCTAACTATTTAAGTCAGTTGGCTAACTAGGTAGCTAGCTAGTTCAGTCAGCTAGTTAAGTCAGTTAGCTAACCAGTTGGCTAGCTAGTTATGTCACCTAATTAAGTCAGCTCGCTAGACAGCTTGTTATCTAGGTAGTTACATAGTTAAGTCAGCTGTCACCCAGCAGGCTATGTAGCTAGTTAAGTTAGCTGGCTAGCCATTAGGCTATATAGTTATATCAGCCAGTTAATTCAGTTGGCTATCTAGCTGTCTAGCTAGGTAGATAGCTAGCTAAGTTTGATGGCTAGCCAGCTGGCTACTTCATTAAGTCAGCTAGTTAAATCAGCTGACTACTTCATTAAGTCAGCTAGTTAAGTCAGCTGGCTAGGCTGCTGGCTATCTAGGTAGCTAGGCAATTAAGCCAGCTGGCTCTCCCCTGGTCAGCTAGTTAAGTCAGCTAGTTTCCTCAACTGGCTAACCAGCTGGGTAGGTATTTAAGTCAGCACGTTAATTCAGTTGTCAAGCCAGCTGGCTAGGGAGTTAAAAAGCTAATTATGTCAGATGGGAATTAAAAAGCTAGCTAGGGAGTTAAAAAACTAATTATTTCAGATGGGAAGCCAGCTGACTCACTAGATATTTCAGCTACCTAATTCAGCTGGAAGCTAGATAGTTAAGTCAGCTAGATATATCTGCCAGCTAGCTAGTTGAGTCACTTAGTTAAGTCAGCTGGCTAGTCAGCTGCAAAACAGGATAACAAGCTAGATAAATCTGCTGGCTAGACAGCAGGCTACTTTGTTAAGTCAGCTAGTTAAGTCAGCTGGCAAGTCAGCATGATATGTAGGTAGGTAGCTAGTTAAGTCAGTTGGCTACTGCCATCTGGCCAGCTAGTGGTGTCAGCTAGTTAAGTCGGCTGTCTAGCCAGCTGGCTAATGAGTTAAGTCAGCTAGTTAATTCAAGTGGCTAGCCATTGGGCTAGCTAGGTAACCAACTAGTTTAGTCAGTAGGCTAGCCAGCTGTCTAGCTTGTTATGTCAGCTAGTTAAGTTAACTGGCTAGTCTTCTGGCTAGGTAGGTACCTATTTAATTAAGTCAGCTGGCTAGCCTGCTGGCTAGCTAGTTAAGTCAGCTAGTTAAGAGAGCTGGCTAGCTAGCTGGCTAGCTTGGTGGCTAGCTAGTTAAGGCAGCTGTCTAGTCGGATGGCTATCTATTTCATTCAGCTAGTTAAGCCAGCTGGTTCGCCAGCTGGCTAGCTAGGTGGCTGGCAAGTTAAGATGGCTGGTTAGCAGGATGGTCAGTTAGGGGCTCTCCAGTTAAGTCAGCTGGCTAGTCGGCTGACCAGCAATGTGGCTGGCTAGATAAGCCAACTGGCTATCAGACTGTCCAGCCAGCCGGCTGGCTATTTAATTCAGTTAGCTGGCCAGATGGCCAGGCTTCTAGTTAGTTATCCGGTTGCCTAGCCAACTAACCAGCCAGGTAGCTAGCTAGTTAAGCCAGCTGACTAGCTGTCTAGCCAAAGTTAGCTAACTAGTTAAGTCAGCTGGCTAATCAGCTAGTCAGCCAACTAGCTAGTCAGTTAGTTAAGTCAGCTAGCTAGCCAGCTAGCTGGTTAAGTCAGCTAGCAAGTCAGCTAACTTTTCAGCTAGCTTGTTAAGTCAGCTCGGTAGTCAGATTGCTTGTCAGTTAGCTATTTAAGTCAGCCATCTAGTCAGCGAACTAATCAGCTAGATAGTTAAGTCAGCTAGCCAACTAACTATCCAGTTAGCTAGTTTGTTAAGTCAGCTAGACAGATAGCTAGATTACTTGTTTGCTAACTAAGTATGTCAGACACATAGTCAGCTAGCTAGTCAGGTGTCTAGTTTAGTCAGCTAGTAAATTAGGTAGTTACTTAGCTAACTAATGGGCTAGCAACTCAGCTAGCTGGTCAGCTAGCTAGTTGGCTCACTCACTTTCCATCAGGTCAGCTAACTAGTCTGTTCGCTCACCTGCCAACTGGTCAGCAAACTAGTCGGCTCTGTCACCAGTCAAAAGTTCAGCTAACTTGTCAGCTTTCTCGCAGGCCAACAGGACAGCTAACTAGCTGGCTTGCTCCCCACGTGACTAGTTAAGTCAGCTCACCAATGGCTTTCTCGCTGGTCAACTAGCTAAGACAGCTCACCCATTGGCTCACTCGATGGTCAACTAGTTAATTCGGCTAACTGGTCTGCTCACTTGCCGGCCAAATAGTTAAGTCTACCGACCAGTTGGCTCACTCACCAGCCAACTAAATTCGGCTTACCAGTCAGCTCACCCACCAGCAGATTAGTTAAGTCAACTGACCAGTTGGCTCACTCGCTGGCCGACTAGTTAAGTCAGATTAAAGTCGGCTCTCTCGCTGGCCGAATAGTTAAGTCAACTCACCCGTTGGCTCTCTTGACCCACCGACTATTTATGTCAGCTCAACTGTCAGCTCACACTCTGGCCGACTAGTTAAGTCAGGTAACTGGTTCGCCAACTAGCTGTCCAAGTAGTAAAGTGTGCTAAACAATCATCTGACTAGTCGACCAACTTGTCAGCTGACAAGTTAGCTCAGCTAACAATTCGGCTGACTAGTTAGGCCAGAAAACGGGCAGGCAACTAGTTAGCATTGCTAATTAGTGGGCCAACTCATCAAACATCTTGTTAATGCAGCTAATATGTTGACCGAGTAGGCAACCAACGTGTTAAACAATCTAAGTAGTTGGCCAACTCATCAGCCAAGTTAAGTCACCTAGCTAACTCGTTAACCAACTAGTTAAGTCAGCTAGTTAACTCGTTTACCAACTAGTTAAAACAGTTAGCTAACTCGTTAACCATCTCATTAAGTCAGCTAGCTATCTTGATAGCCAACTAGTTAAGTCAGCTAGCTAAGTCAGCTAGCTAACCAGTTAGCTAGCTAAGTTAGTTAGCTAAGTCAGCTAGCTCACTAGTTAGCTATTTAAGTCACCTACTTAAGTCTGCTACCTAAGTAGTTAGATAATTATTAAAGCAGCTAGTTATTCAGCTAGTTAAATAGTTAGCTAACTATTTAATTCAGGTAGTTAGTCAGCTAGCTAACTTGTTAAGTCAGCCAGTTAATTAAGCTAGATAAGTAAAGTCATATAGCTAATCAGCTTAAGTCAGCTTTCTAATTTAGTCAGATGGTTAAGACAGTTAGCTATATAGTAACTACCAGGTTAAGTCAGCAGGCTGAGTCAGGTAGTTAGCTAGTTAACTAATGGGATAAACCAGCTGGCTGAGTCAGCTTGCTAGCTAATTACCAAACGGGTTGTGTCAGCTGGTTGAGTAGATAAGCTACCTAGTTAGCTAATGAGTTAAGTCAGATGGCTGAGTCAGCTAGCTAGCACTTTAGCTTACAAGT